>NW_026883268.1:0-4714 GCF_032173495.1 Musca vetustissima | reverse complement strand
ATTTTTTAAGGCCTATATAAGGCGTGGATTTTTTAAAGAATATTTTTTACAAGGCCTATATAAGGCGTGGATTTTTTAAAGATTAATTTTTTAAGGCCTATATAAGGCGTGGATTTTTTAAAGATTCATTTTTTAAGGCCTATATAAGGCGTGGATTTTTTAAAGATTCATTTTTTAAGGCCTATATAAGGCGTGGATTTTTTAAAGAATATTTTTTACAAGGCCTATATAAGGCGTGGATTTTTTAAAGATTATTTTTTTAAGCCCTGTATAAGGCGTGGATTTTTTAAAGATTCATTTTTTAAGCCCTATATAAGGCGTGGATTTTTTAAAGATTTTTTTTAAGGCCTATATAAGGCGTGGATTTTTTAAAGAATTTTTTACAAGGCCTATATAAGGCGTGGATTTTTTTTTAAAGAATTTTTCCATTTAGGCGTTTTTTTAAAGAATTTTTCCACAAGGCCTATATAAGGCGTGGATTTTTTAAAGAATTTTTCCACAAGGCCTATATAAGGCGTGGATTTTTTAAAGAATTTTTCCACAAGGCCTATATAAGGCGTGGATTTTTTAAAGAATTTTTCCCTATATAAGGCCTATTTTTTAAAGCGTTTTTCCACAGGATATTTTTAAAGAATTTTTCCACAAGGCCTATATAAGGCGTGGATTTTTTAAAGAATTTTTCCACAAGGCCTATATAAGGCGTGGATTTTTTAAAGAATTTTTCCACAAGGCCTATATAAGGCGTATTTTTTATTCCACAGGCGTGGATTTTTTAAAGAATTTTTCCACAAGGCCTATATAAGGCGTGGATTTTTTAAAGAATTTTTCCACAAGGCCTATATAAGGCGTGGATTTTTTAAAGAATTTTTCCACAAGGCCTATATAAGGCGTGGATTTTTTAAAGAATTTTTCCACAAGGCCTATATAAGGCGTGGATTTTTTAAAGAATTTTTCCACAAGGCCTATATAAGGCGTGGATTTTTTAAAGAATTTTTCCACAAGGCCTATATAAGGCGTGGATTTTTTAAAGAATTTTTCCACAAGGCCTATATAAGGCGTGGATTTTTTAAAGAATTTTTCCACAAGGCCTATATAAGGCGTGGATTTTTTAAAGAATTTTTCCACAAGGCCTATATAAGGCGTGGATTTTTTAAAGAATTTTTCCACAAGGCCTATATAAGGCGTGGATTTTTTAAAGAATTTTTCCACAAGGCCTATATAAGGCGTGGATTTTTTAAAGAATTTTTCCACAAGGCCTATATAAGGCGTGGATTTTTTAAAGAATTTTTCCACAAGGCCTATATAAGGCGTGGATTTTTTAAAGAATTTTTCCACAAGGCCTATATAAGGCGTGGATTTTTTAAAGAATTTTTCCACAAGGCCTATATAAGGCGTGGATTTTTTAAAGAATTTTTCCACAAGGCCTATATAAGGCGTGGATTTTTTAAAGAATTTTTCCACAAGGCCTATATAAGGCGTGGATTTTTTAAAGAATTTTTCCACAAGGCCTATATAAGGCGTGGATTTTTTAAAGAATTTTTCCACAAGGCCTATATAAGGCGTGGATTTTTTAAAGAATTTTTCCACAAGGCCTATATAAGGCGTGGATTTTTTAAAGAATTTTTCCACAAGGCCTATATAAGGCGTGGATTTTTTAAAGAATTTTTCCACAAGGCCTATATAAGGCGTGGATTTTTTAAAGAATTTTTCCACAAGGCCTATATAAGGCGTGGATTTTTTAAAGAATTTTTCCACAAGGCCTATATAAGGCGTGGATTTTTTAAAGAATTTTTCCACAAGGCCTATATAAGGCGTGGATTTTTTAAAGAATTTTTCCACAAGGCCTATATAAGGCGTGGATTTTTTAAAGAATTTTTCCACAAGGCCTATATAAGGCGTGGATTTTTTAAAGAATTTTTCCACAAGGCCTATATAAGGCGTGGATTTTTTAAAGAATTTTTCCACAAGGCCTATATAAGGCGTGGATTTTTTAAAGAATTTTTCCACAAGGCCTATATAAGGCGTGGATTTTTTAAAGAATTTTTCCACAAGGCCTATATAAGGCGTGGATTTTTTAAAGAATTTTTCCACAAGGCCTATATAAGGCGTGGATTTTTTAAAGAATTTTTCCACAAGGCCTATATAAGGCGTGGATTTTTTAAAGAATTTTTCCACAAGGCCTATATAAGGCGTGGATTTTTTAAAGAATTTTTCCACAAGGCCTATATAAGGCGTGGATTTTTTAAAGAATTTTTCCACAAGGCCTATATAAGGCGTGGATTTTTTAAAAAATTTTTCCACAAGGCCTATATAAGGCGTGGATTTTTTTAAGATTAATTTTTCAAGGCCTATATAAGGCGTGGATTTTTTTAAGATTAATTTTTCAAGGCCCTTATAAGGCGTGGATTTTTTTAAGATTAATTTTTCAAGGCTCTTATAAGGCGTGGATTTTTTTAAGATTAATTTTTCAAGGCCCTTATAAGGCGTGGATTTTTTTATAAGGCGTGGATTTTTTAAATATTTTTTTTCAAGGCCCTTATAAGGCGTGGATTTTTTTAAGATTAATTTTTCAAGGCCCTTATAAGGCGCGGATTTTTTTAAGATTAATTTTTCAAGGCCCTTATAAGGCGCGGATTTTTTTAAGATTAATTTTTCAAGGCCTATATAAGGCGTGGATTTTTTTAAAATTCATTTTTCAAGGCCTATATAAGGCGTGGATTTTTTAAAGATTAATTTTTTAAGGCCTATATAAGGCGTGGATTTTTTAAAGATTCATTTTTTAAGGCCTATATAAGGCGTGGATTTTTTAAAGATTCATTTTTTAAGGCCTATATAAGGCGTGGATTTTTTAAAGAATATTTTTTAAAGGCCTATATAAGGCGTGGATTTTTTAAAGAATATTTTTTACAAGGCCTATATAAGGCGTGGATTTTTTAAAGAATATTTTTTACAAGGCCTATATAAGGCGTGGATTTTTTAAAGATTATTTTTTTAAGCCCTGTATAAGGCGTGGATTTTTTAAAGATTCATTTTTTAAGGCCTATATAAGGCGTGGATTTTTTAAAGATTCATTTTTTAAGGTCTATAGGCGTGGATTTTTTAAAGATTCATTTTTTGAGGTCTATAGGCGTGGATTTTTTAAAGATTCATTTTTTGAGGTCTATAGGCGTGGATTTTTTAAAGATTCATTTTTTGAGGTCTATATAAGGCGTGGATTTCTTAAAGATTCATTTTTTAAGGCCATATAAGGCGTGGATTTTTTAAAGATTCATTTTTTAAGGCCTATATAAGGCGTGGATTTTTTAAAGATTATTTTTTAAGGCCTATATAAGGCGTGGATTTTTTAAAGATTCATTTTTTAAGGCCTATATAAGGCGTGGATTTTTTAAAGAATATTTTTTACAAGGCCTATATAAGGCGTGGATTTTTTAAAGAATATTTTTTACAAGGCCTATATAAGGCGTGGATTTTTTAAAGAATATTTTTTACAAGGCCTATATAAGGCGTGGATTTTTTAAAGATTATTTTTTAAGGGACTAGAAGAGGCGTGGATTTTTTAAAGATTATTTTTTTAAGCCCTGTATAAGGCGTGGATTTTTTAAAGATTCATTTTTTAAGGCCTATATAAGGCGTGGATTTTTTAAAGATTCATTTTTTAAGGCCTATATAAGGCGTGGATTTTTTAAAGATTCATTTTTTACAAGGCCTATATAAGGCGTGGATTTTTTAAAGATTCATTTTTTAAGGCCTATATAAGGCGTGGATTTTTTAAAGATTAATTTTTTAAGGCCTATATAAGGCGTGGATTTTTTAAAGATTCATTTTTTAAGGCCTATATAAGGCGTGGATTTTTTAAAGAATATTTTTTACAAGGCCTACATAAGGCGTGGATTTTTTAAAGAATATTTTTTACAAGGCCTATATAAGGCGTGGATTTTTTAAAGAATATTTTTTACAAGGCCTATATAAGGCGTGGATTTTTTAAAGAATTTTTCCACAAGGCCTATATAAGGCGTGGATTTTTTAAAGAATTTTTCCACAAGGCCTATATAAGGCGTGGATTTTTTAAAGAATTTTTCCACAAGGCCTATATAAGGCGTGGATTTTTTAAAGAATTTTTCCACAAGGCCTATATAAGGCGTGGATTTTTTAAAGAATTTTTCCACAAGGCCTATATAAGGCGTGGATTTTTTAAAGAATTTTTCCACAAGGCCTATATAAGGCGTGGATTTTTTAAAGAATTTTTCCACAAGGCCTATATAAGGCGTGGATTTTTTAAAGAATTTTTCCACAAGGCCTATATAAGGCGTGGATTTTTTAAAGAATTTTTCCACAAGGCCTATATAAGGCGTGGATTTTTTAAAGAATTTTTCCACAAGGCCTATATAAGGCGTGGATTTTTTAAAGAATTTTTCCACAAGGCCTATATAAGGCGTGGATTTTTTAAAGAATTTTTCCACAAGGCCTATATAAGGCGTGGATTTTTTAAAGAATTTTTCCACAAGGCCTATATAAGGCGTGGATTTTTTAAAGAATTTTTCCACAAGGCCTATATAAGGCGTGGATTTTTTAAAGAATTTTTCCACAAGGCCTATATAAGGCGTGGATTTTTTAAAGAATTTTTCCACAAGGCCTATATAAGGCGTGGATTTTTTAAAGAATTTTTCCACAAGGCCTATATAAGGCGTGGATTTTTTAAAGAATTTTTCCACAA
>NW_026883267.1:0-4596 GCF_032173495.1 Musca vetustissima | reverse complement strand
TGTGGTCTTGTGCAGCCATGTTAAATATTTTTCCATATTTTGTTTTGCTTAGAACTCAGATTAAATTGTCACGTATCAAATGGAATTAAGATGCTCCTTGCTTTGCCGTGAATAGTTTGGTCATGACAACAGTCTGGCTGCTAAGTAATTTTTGGGCCTCATCGGTATTCGGCTATTCTCCAAACAACACCACACCATTGATTTATACAGTAAATAGTTTTATTCTAGCTTTTGTTGTCTGTTGTCTGATCTCGGCCAGTGGCATTGCTTCCATTTCATTTGTCCTTTGTTCCCTTTTCGGGTTTAATTCAATTACGTTTCATTAATTACAAATGAGTATGGAGAATAGAATCATTAGATTGTAATGTCGATAATGGTGGTGATGTGGATAACAATGACAATGGCAGCGACAGCGACAGCTACGTTGGTGATAATAACTTCCTGGGGATTAGTTTGTCAGGACATTTTTAGCAGTTCTGACGATTTCGTGGCAGTAATTCGCAGAAATGTCTACATTCAAATGAGGCATTCTCCTCAGTCCGATGACAGTGAATGTTTTTTCTTAATTTCGTATTTGCTTACTTAATGTTTTGATCTTTTGATTGTAATTGTTGCGTGATAAAACATGAAAACATTACTTTGGCAAGAACGAAACATGTAAGTGTTAACGTGAAATGATTCGTGTTGGCATCGTATGATTAAAAGTTAATCATCGACTTAATTCAATGGACAAATCACGAACGCTCCAATGAATTAGAATGACTTAAATTCCAAATAATTTGTATAGATGTTTGGCTTTTCTTTATTATTAACTCCTACCGCGTTTGAATACAAGTTAATAAGAGGTTATAACATATTTACGGAGTTATGGCAATTTTCGTAGTTTACTAATAAAATTCGAAGAAATTACAATTTTAGTTTAACTTACGATTTACTGCATTTGTATGATTATGTGGAGTGCATCGGTGTTAGGGTTAATTTGTTTTCAAACGAATTTGAGTAGCAAAATCTATCTTTCCAAAATTTATCAACATTGGTCAGTTTTTCAACAAAATTTACTCAAATTTCAAATATTGGGGTCTCATTGGGTGTCAAATAGTCCTATCAAAAGTTATTAACATTTTGGTATAGCCCCCTTGTAACGATCCTTGATCCATGTTAATTAGAATCTATTAACAACTGAAGAATGTCCTTTAAAACTTCCATTGAACATATAGCCGATTATTTGCGGAACAGCTAAGTGGCAGCGAGAGTGCTCCTCGAAAGATTAAAGGCATGTTTCACGAAACTGGGTGTTTACGATTGGTGGGGACGATAACTCAAAAACAAACAATACAATCGGTTCCAAATTTGAACACATTACTCAAGATGTACATAGCTATGTTAAAAACTATAACAAATCCAATCGGTTAAAATTTCCTTAACATGGATTTGGTTTAAAGGAGCTGATTTTCCAAAAAAATCAAATCCATACTAGCGTATGCTCTACCAGATCCTGTTGGATTTTTTGGTTTCCGAGGTTCCACTGAGCTTTAAACTCGAGAAACAACAAATTAAATTAAGCAATTTGTTTTCTTTTCTTCTCCTTTAAGTCTTCAACTACATATATGCAAAGTTACAAAAAGTCGAAATAATATACCTGAAGGATGGATAAAAGGAATGTTGCTTATATACACTTTTTTTATTTTTTGTCTATCCATACGTAAATGGTTTTAAATTTACAGACTTGAATTTTTGTGGTTGTTATTTAATTCTACTGTCAAAAAAATCTGTTCCATACGCACTTTAAGATGTTGGTCATTTTCTTTGCAACGATGCAAATATTTTCGCCTGCTACCAAAAACATTTCTGTGCAATGTGTGGATGGCATCTCAACAAACACTCGACAAAACTTTGGTTGATACTGTGGTGTTATCAGCATAGTAGATAGAAATATTTTTTTATTATGAAATCCGAAATATTTTGTTTGATCAAGAAAATATTATCTATCTATATATATATATATATATATATAAAAGAGCTTAGTGTTAAGTGAGTGAGTGACTGCCTGACAGATCATCGCCCAGACGAAACGGCTGAAGCCAGAAGCTTGAAATTTTGTGTGTGGGTTGTTGTTTTTGGAAATTCGAACTAGAAGGGTACGAAAAGTACTAAAATGTACCAAATATGGTACCCTTTGTATTAGGCGAACGGGAAGAGCTAAACTTCTGAAATTTGGAATGTGGGTCACTGATGGAAAGTTAGAAAGATGTACCAAAGGGTTTTTGGAAATTCGACTTATAAGTGTACTAAAAGTACTAAAATTGTATATATTTTGAACATATTGAACCTATATAGCTAGAATATTGAAATTTTATATGGAATACAGGTTGGGAAGTGGTGTTGATGTATGGAAATGCTTAAAGAAATATATGCGTATATGCTTATGTGTATAAAAAGTACAAAATGGTACTAAATTTGGTACTATTTGCATTTAGTTGAGTGTATAGAGATGGAATCCGGAAAATCAGAATCAGGACTACTATTGGAGCACGAGATTGAAGTAGCTTTAAAAAATCGTACTTATGTGTATAACAAGTACAAAATGGTACTAAATTTGGTACTATTTGCATTTAGTTGAGTGTATAGAGATGGAATCCGGAAAATCGGAATCAGGACTACTATTGGAGCACAAGATTGAAGTAGCTTTAAAAAATCGTACTTATGTGTACGAAAAGTACTAAATAGTACTAAATTTGGTGCAAGTTGGATTTAGGTAAACAGATAGAGCTGGAGTCTTCCAATTGTGAAAAAATTACTGTTGAATGTAGGATTGAGGTAGTTACTTATTGGTACGAAAAGCACTATATGGTACCAAATTTAGTACAATTTGGATTTTGATTGAAAGGATAGAGCTGAAATTTGAAATTAAGATTACCGTTGAGCTATAGATACATCTTTGCAAATTCGTATTTTTGTGTACGAAAAATACTAAACGGCACTAGATTTGGTACAATTAGGATTTGGATGAACGGAGAGAGCTAGAAACATAAAATTTGGAATAATGGTTGCTGTTGGAATATAGAATTGAGATATGGAAGTATAGTACTTATGTGTACTAAATGGTACTATATTTGGTACAACTTGATTATTTGAGAACGGATAGAGCTGGACTCCAGAATTTTGGAATTAAAATTACTGTTGGAGTGTAGGATTGACATCGGTTTGGAAATTTTTAATTGTAGAAACAAAAAGTACTAAATGATAAAGGCTGATATTCTGAAATTTTTAATTAATATTACAGTTGGAGTGCAGAATTGAGATATGTCGGTAGTTTTGAAAATTCGTCAGCATGTGTACTAAATGGTACAACATTTGGTACAATTTTGATTAGAGTTAACGGATAGAGATGGTAAATGAAAATTACAAAATTAAGGAAGTATTGGAATTTCGTACTTATTTACACTTAATGGTACTAAATATGGTACAATTCGTTTTGTTTGAGCGGGAATCCTAAAATTTGGAGCTAAAATTAAGGGTGGAGTGTAGGATGAGACGTGGAGGTAGTTTTAAATATGCGTAGTGTATATAGATGGAATCCTGAAAATCGGAATTAGGACTACTGTTGGAATACAGGATTGAGGTCCCTTTATCGTACTTATGTGTACGAAAAGTACTTAATGGTACTAAATTTTGTGCAAGTTGGATTTCTATTCACAGATCTGGAGTCTTGGAAATTCGTACTTATTGGTACGAAAAGTACTAAATGGTACTAAATATAGTACAATTTGGATTTTGCTTAAACGAATGAGCTTAAACCTTGAAATTTGGAATTCTGATTACTGTTGAAGATTGAGCTAAAGAGACATCTTTGGAAATTCGTATTTGTGTGTACGAAAAGTACTAAACGGCACTAGATATGGTACAATTTGGATTTGGGTGAACGGAGAGAGCTGGAAACCTAAAATTTGGTATAATTGTTGATTTTAGAATATAGATCCTGAAATTTTGAATTAATATTACTGTTGGATTTCGGTAGTTTTGAAAATTTGTCATTAGGTGTACTAAATGGTTCTAAATTTAGTACAGTTTAGATCAGAGTGAATGGAAAGAGATGAAAATTTTAAATTTGGAATGCAAATCACAGGATTAAGGTAGTATTGAAATTTCGCACTTTTGGATACGAGAAGCACTAAATGGTACTAAATAGAGTACAATTCGTTTTGTGTGAGCTGGAACCAAAATTAAGGGTGGAGTGTAGGATTGAGATATCGAGGTAGTTTTGAAAATGCATGATTATGTGTACTAAATGGTACTAAGTTTAGTACAATTTGGACTCAAATGAAAGGATAGGGATAGACATAGAAATAGAAAACTTATATTTGAAAATAAAATTACTGTTAGAGTACAGGATTGAGACAGTATTGAAAATTCAAACTTAAAGTACGAAAAGTACTAAATGGTACTAAATATGCTACAATTTGGATTTATGTGGATTTGGCTGGGATCCTGAAATTTATGATTAAAATTACTGTTGGAGTGTGGAATTGAGGAAGTTTTATAAAATCGTACTTACCTCTACGAAAAGTAATAAATGGTACTAAATTTGGTTCCTGG
>NW_026883266.1:0-45281 GCF_032173495.1 Musca vetustissima | reverse complement strand
GTTGATTTTTTTCTATAGCAAAAAATTCGTGAGACCCTTGGGTTGATTTTTTTCTATAGAAAAAAATTCGTGAGACCCTTGGGTTGATTTTTTTCTATAGCAAAAAATTCGTGAGACCCTTGGGTTGATTTTTTTCTATATCGTGAGAACCCTTGGGTAGATTTTTTTCTATAGATTGTTATTATATTACTATTATATTCAAACTTCATATTTTATTTTTTAATAAAAACATAAAACTAATTAAATTATATAAATTTAACCCAATTTAAAAATTCGATAGTCCGAAAATCTCGGCAATCTGGATTGGGGTCTACAATCAATTATCCGGATTAGGGAGTTTTTACTGTATTTGAAAAAATATAAAAAATATTTTTTATAAAAATATAACAATATTTCATTACATTAAACTTTTTTTGAATAACTATATGATTTTTTTTTTTTTTTGGAAAACACAACAAATATATATTTTATTTGAATACACAAAATGATTGTATTAATTAAGGATATAGGTCTTTGATTTTAAATATGCTTAAAAAATTTTATGTTTTTCAGATATGAAAAATAAATATATATAAAAAATTAATATGATTTAATAAATTTAAAATTAAAAAAAGTTCTCCTGCGCTGGGATTTGAACCTACGACCCAACGTTTAAACAAAGAATTGTCAAAAAACTAACGCGCTTACCAACTGAGCCACCGCACTTTCTGTGCATAAAGTAATATGATGCTTGTTTTGTTTTCGTTCCGATGAGATCAGTAGCTTTTCGTTGCTATGCGACAACGACAAATAGCGAACGTTACATTTTTGTTTTTGGTAATAAACAACCCTTAACGCGCTCTCTCAGTGAGCGCATATTTTGTGTGTTGAATCCACACACGCACACGCACTAATATAAAGAGCTATAAATAGACCATTGGAAAACATCCAAGAATGCAATATGTGAAAATTGTACAGTCCAATCCGCTTAATTGAAAGCCTATTTGGCCAAGGACGAACCCTATTGAAATTGGGAAAAATCGATTCAGATTTAGATATAGCTCCCATATATATTGTTTCATTTAATTCACGTAAATCGTGTACCAAAGTCCCTATATATCTTCCGATTTGCACAAATTTGTTGAATCATCCAATTTCATATTAATGGCCCTTCTGTTATAATACACCCATAGTGGTGAAGGGTTCAACAATTTAAATTTCATTTCATTACATTGTCCACAAAAAGAAGGAATTTTCCGCTTATAATTTCAGATATATGTTTTTCATTTTTAATTTTGTTTATAACTGGTATAAAAGTACTCCTGCAGATCTTTCATTTAAGCCCAGTTTCATCCGCCCATCTTTGATAATTTTCGCACAGTGGTCTTTACAGGATAATAGGCGTTTTTAACAAAGTCGTCCAATTTAGCTTTCTGAAACGGCTTTGGAATATAACTGGTATATTAGATGGTTTAGGAAGGTACTTATGGAAGTAATGTGTGCTAAATGGAAATTTTTAAAATTATAAAATTGCTTAAATAACTGCTTTAAAAAATAAATGTTTGTAAATTATTATTCTGGTTCTAAGAACCAAAAATGAAGAGAAGCTTTTTCACTACGTGGAATAAATGATAATTAAGAGACATAAAGTTTACTCTCAAGGAAATAAGTTTTAGGGCGGAATCTACTCAAACCTTGTATTCCTTTTGCAATGCTATTGTGTAGTACACTTCATAAGCTTTCCATAGATACCAATATTGACCCGGCAGAATTGTCCTGGAAATCATATTCTCCACTGGAAATATCCTTTTCAAAGGATTTTTTCAGAAATTGCCAAATACGGCGGAATCGGCCCGAACTTGGTATCCTTTTTGCAATGCTAATGTGTAGTACACTTCATAAGCTTTCCATAGATACCAATATTGACCCGGCAGAATTGTCCTGGAAATCATATTCTCCACTGGAAATATCCTTTTCAAAGGATTTTTTCAGAAATTGCCAAATACGGCGGAATCGGCCCGAACTTGGTATCCTTTTTGCAATGCTAATGTGTAGTACACTTCATAAGCTTTCCATAGATACCAATATTGACCCGGCAGAATTGTCCTGGAAATCATATTCTCCACTGGAAATATCCTTTTCAAAGGATTTTTTCAGAAATTGCCAAATACGGCGGAATCGGCCCGAACTTGGTATCCTTTTTGCAATGCTAATGTGTAGTACACTTCATAAGCTTTCCATAGATACCAATATTGACCCGGCAGAATTGTCCTGGAAATCATATTCTCCACTGGAAATATCCTTTTCAAAGGATTTTTTCAGAAATTGCCAAATACGGCGGAATCGGCCCGAACTTGGTATCCTTTTTGCAATGCTAATGTGTAGTACACTTCATAAGCTTTCCATAGATACCAATATTGACCCGGCAGAATTGTCCTGGAAATCATATTCTCCACTGGAAATATCCTTTTCAAAGGATTTTTTCAGAAATTGCCAAATACGGCGGAATCGGCCCGAACTTGGTATCCTTTTTGCAATGCTAATGTGTAGTACACTTCATAAGCTTTCCATAGATACCAATATTGACCCGGCAGAATTGTCCTGGAAATCATATTCTCCACTGGAAATATCCTTTTCAAAGGATTTTTTCAGAAATTGCCAAATACGGCGGAATCGGCCCGAACTTGGTATCCTTTTTGCAATGCTAATGTGTAGTACACTTCATAAGCTTTCCATAGATACCAATATTGACCCGGCAGAATTGTCCTGGAAATCATATTCTCCACTGGAAATATCCTTTTCAAAGGATTTTTTCAGAAATTGCCAAATACGGCGGAATCGGCCCGAACTTGGTATCCTTTTTGCAATGCTAATGTGTAGTACACTTCATAAGCTTT
Organism: Musca vetustissima; assembly: GCF_032173495.1. Lineage (NCBI taxonomy): Eukaryota > Metazoa > Arthropoda > Insecta > Diptera > Muscidae > Musca > Musca vetustissima. Next base: position 42,405 of record NW_026883266.1, on the reverse strand, counting down.
CCATAGATACCAATATTGACCCGGCAGAATTGTCCTGGAAATCATATTCTCCACTGGAAATATCCTTTTCAAAGGATTTTTTCAGAAATTGCCAAATACGGCGGAATCGGCCCGAACTTGGTATCCTTTTTGCAATGCTAATGTGTAGTACACTTCATAAGCTTTCCATAGATACCAATATTGACCCGGCAGAATTGTCCTGGAAATCATATTCTCCACTGGAAATATCCTTTTCAAAGGATTTTTTCAGAAATTGCCAAATACGGCGGAATCGGCCCGAACTTGGTATCCTTTTTGCAATGCTAATGTGTAGTACACTTCATAAGCTTTCCATAGATACCAATATTGACCCGGCAGAATTGTCCTGGAAATCATATTCTCCACTGGAAATATCCTTTTCAAAGGATTTTTTCAGAAATTGCCAAATACGGCGGAATCGGCCCGAACTTGGTATCCTTTTTGCAATGCTAATGTGTAGTACACTTCATAAGCTTTCCATAGATACCAATATTGACCCGGCAGAATTGTCCTGGAAATCATATTCTCCACTGGAAATATCCTTTTCAAAGGATTTTTTCAGAAATTGCCAAATACGGCGGAATCGGCCCGAACTTGGTATCCTTTTTGCAATGCTAATGTGTAGTACACTTCATAAGCTTTCCATAGATACCAATATTGACCCGGCAGAATTGTCCTGGAAATCATATTCTCCACTGGAAATATCCTTTTCAAAGGATTTTTTCAGAAATTGCCAAATACGGCGGAATCGGCCCGAACTTGGTATCCTTTTTGCAATGCTAATGTGTAGTACACTTCATAAGCTTTCCATAGATACCAATATTGACCCGGCAGAATTGTCCTGGAAATCATATTCTCCACTGGAAATATCCTTTTCAAAGGATTTTTTCAGAAATTGCCAAATACGGCGGAATCGGCCCGAACTTGGTATCCTTTTTGCAATGCTAATGTGTAGTACACTTCATAAGCTTTCCATAGATACCAATATTGACCCGGCAGAATTGTCCTGGAAATCATATTCTCCACTGGAAATATCCTTTTCAAAGGATTTTTTCAGAAATTGCCAAATACGGCGGAATCGGCCCGAACTTGGTATCCTTTTTGCAATGCTAATGTGTAGTACACTTCATAAGCTTTCCATAGATACCAATATTGACCCGGCAGAATTGTCCTGGAAATCATATTCTCCACTGGAAATATCCTTTTCAAAGGATTTTTTCAGAAATTGCCAAATACGGCGGAATCGGCCCGAACTTGGTATCCTTTTTGCAATGCTAATGTGTAGTACACTTCATAAGCTTTCCATAGATACCAATATTGACCCGGCAGAATTGTCCTGGAAATCATATTCTCCACTGGAAATATCCTTTTCAAAGGATTTTTTCAGAAATTGCCAAATACGGCGGAATCGGCCCGAACTTGGTATCCTTTTTGCAATGCTAATGTGTAGTACACTTCATAAGCTTTCCATAGATACCAATATTGACCCGGCAGAATTGTCCTGGAAATCATATTCTCCACTGGAAATATCCTTTTCAAAGGATTTTTTTTCAGAAATTGCCAAATACGGCGGAATCGGCCCGAACTTGGTATCCTTTTTGCAATGCTAATTTGTAGTACACTTCATAAGCTTTCCATAGATACCAATATTGACCCGGCAGAATTGTCCTGGAAATCATATTCTCCACTGGAAATATCCTTTTCAAAGGATTTTTTCAGAAATTGCCAAATACGGCGGAATCGGCCCGAACTTGGTATCCTTTTTGCAATGCTAATGTGTAGTACACTTCATAAGCTTTCCATAGATACCAATATTGACCCGGCAGAATTGTCCTGGAAATCATATTCTCCACTGGAAATATCCTTTTCAAAGGATTTTTTCAGAAATTGCCAAATACGGCGGAATCGGCCCGAACTTGGTATCCTTTTTGCAATGCTAATGTGTAGTACACTTCATAAGCTTTCCATAGATACCAATATTGACCCGGCAGAATTGTCCTGGAAATCATATTCTCCACTGGAAATATCCTTTTCAAAGGATTTTTTCAGAAATTGCCAAATACGGCGGAATCGGCCCGAACTTGGTATCCTTTTTGCAATGCTAATGTGTAGTACACTTCATAAGCTTTCCATAGATACCAATATTGACCCGGCAGAATTGTCCTGGAAATCATATTCTCCACTGGAAATATCCTTTTCAAAGGATTTTTTCAGAAATTGCCAAATACGGCGGAATCGGCCCGAACTTGGTATCCTTTTTGCAATGCCAATGAGTAGTACACTTCATAAGCTTTCCATAGATACCAATATTGACCCGGCAGAATTGTCCTGGAAATCATATTCTCCACTGGAAATATCCTTTTCAAAGGATTTTTTCAGAAATTGCCAAATACGGCGGAATCGGCCCGAACTTGGTATCCTTTTTGCAATGCTAATGTGTAGTACACTTCATAAGCTTTCCATAGATACCAATATTGACCCGGCAGAATTGTCCTGGAAATCATATTCTCCACTGGAAATATCCTTTTCAAAGGATTTTTTCAGAAATTGCCAAATACGGCGGAATCGGCCCGAACTTGGTATCCTTTTTGCAATGCTAATGTGTAGTACACTTCATAAGCTTTCCATAGATACCAATATTGACCCGGCAGAATTGTCCTGGAAATCATATTCTCCACTGGAAATATCCTTTTCAAAGGATTTTTTCAGAAATTGCCAAATACGGCGGAATCGGCCCGAACTTGGTATCCTTTTTGCAATGCTAATGTGTAGTACACTTCATAAGCTTTCCATAGATACCAATATTGACCCGGCAGAATTGTCCTGGAAATCATATTCTCCACTGGAAATATCCTTTTCAAAGGATTTTTTCAGAAATTGCCAAATACGGCGGAATCGGCCCGAACTTGGTATCCTTTTTGCAATGCTAATGTGTAGTACACTTCATAAGCTTTCCATAGATACCAATATTGACCAAATTATCCCGGGAGACTTAAATTGGACTTGTTCATTTGCGTTATTTAATTATTTTTCGCCAAAACTACCTTATAATATTTTTGAAACTTTAATAGATGAAATTATCCATCATAATATCTTTATTTAGTTCAATTAATATATGAAATTAATAATTTCATGAACAAATCATTATTTTTTAGTAATTTTAACGATAACAGAGGTCTGTTAACCACACTGTTAACCCTATGTTAACACTATGTTAAAATATCGGTTCGCGTCTTTGCTAATTAAATTCGAATTTATCTAAATGGACCTCAGTTATGGACCAATTTTCAAGGAATTTTGCATATAGGGTAGGCTCTGGCCAATGATTTTTATTTATTTATTATTATTATTTTTTTTTTTTGTATTTTTAAAATATTTCTTATATATATATATATATATATATAAATTCATATAAATATAAATAAAAATTCATATAAATCATAAATTAATAAAAATTCATACATTCAGTTTTAATATTTTTTATTTATTTATTTATTTTTTGTAAATATTTTTATTTCTATTAATATCAAAAAAACTCCCCAAAGCACGTGGTTTTGCATAAATTTCACACTATAATGACGTTTCTATGACCTGCCATTAGTTTGTTTTTCTATTAGATTTGGCGCGCAAATCTACAAATCCCACTGATTTTTGTTGTTGTTTATTTATTTTTTTCTACATGGCCCAATATGGTTAAATGATATCATTTAGAATTTTTGCGTAAATGGCGTAATAGTTTTTTTTCGCTGGCGTTGTTGTTGTTTCTGGTTTAGTTTGGCGGCCTTGATTCTAATGTGATATAAAAAATATATATCACAACAACAACAACACACGAAAAATAAAATACTTAAACAAAAAGAGGCCGGGTCTTAGAACAACTACCCAACCACACAACACACCACACCACATGCATGCTTAGAACATTAAAACAACAACAACAACGACACTTAGAACTATAAACAACAAATAGAACAGCAACACCATGCACGCACACACACACAGACACAAACAAACATAAACATAACATAAATAATAACAACAAAAATGCCAACGGCAAATATAATTTTACTCAAGGTCATTTGACAATTATTTCCGCATTTCTGAGAATGAACGAACAGTAGTGGTCGGGTGGTGGCGGTCGGGTGATGGCGCTGTCTGGTGGTGGTGGTGATGGGGTTGGTAGTGGCAGTGCCAGTAGTAATTAACACAAAGCCAATAAACCCTACTCACCAAACGGTTAGAAAGGTAGTGTGAGAGAGAGGGAGTGGGGGAGGGAGAAGGAGAAGAGGCACAAACTAATGTTTAGTCATCATCGGTAATCATCGTTCAATATAAATCAATGACAAGAGAAAGAGAGCAACCAAACGAGAGGGAGCAAGGATCTGTAAAGGTATTTATATATGTGTGTTGTTGCTGTTGTTGTTTGCATGCAAATCTCTACATATGTTTATGAATATCAAATCATGATTTTTATTTGCTCGTACTCTGCTCTCACCCCTTTTCCCTCTCTCTCCCTCTCACTCACTTGCTGTGTGTTTCACACTGTTAAACAATAGAATTCAATATAAAAAAGAGTAGTTTTGACCTTGCAAGGTGTTCTTAATGAAATTATAAATGTTTTTTTTTTTTTTTTTTTTTGTTGTTTTTGTTTTTTTAATTAATTGTGAAAGTAATCGAGAACCTGTTATGTACGTTTCGAGTGAGAGAAGGTGTGAAACGAAGGAAAAAAACAATTGCTTGTTGTTGTTTTTTAAGAATTTTAAAGTAATTCATTATTATTTTTATTTTTTGTGTTTAATATTGTTGTATATTTTTTAATTGGTTTAGGGAACTGTTAAAAATAGTATATAAAATTGAAAAAAATAAAACTTCAAGGTCTTATGAAAACAATAAAATGAGGAGATTAGGTTACGTCTTTGAGAGTTATTTTAAAAAATAATTTTAAATCATAAAAAATTATCCTTTAAATATTAAAAAAAAACAAAATTAAATTAAATTTCAAATAGTTTCGGCCAAAAAATATTTCTTTCAAAATCCTTTTTTTCTATTTATTAATTAATTATTTTATTTTAAAAAATTATTTATTTATTTTTTTTTATTTTTTTTTTTTTAATAAAAAATTCCAATTATTGAAAATTCATCATCATCGAAAAAATATATTACAAAAGTCAATGTTCAATATCAAGTTCATCATCATGCCTCATGGAAGTGTAAAATGAATGAAAAGAAAAAAACAAACATCAACAAGAAATGAAGACAATAACCTAAATAATAAAAAAATCATACGACAAAATTAAAAAACAACAAAAATAATGAAAACAAAAAACAAATAAGTCTGGGTTTCAGTTTTCGCTGAAAATGCAGTTTTGTTGTAATGGCAAAACAATCGCCACATTATAATTTTTTTATGAAAGTGGGACGGAGGTTTTTTTTTTTTTTTGAACGGCGTGCATAAATTGAACAACTATCTAAATGAAACTATTATAAGAGTCATATTAAAGGTATTGAATTACAAACTTTTGTAGTGGCGATGAACTTAGTCGAAAAAAAATATCAAAAATTAAAAAAAAATAAGGTTCTATACAAGGCGTGGATTTTTAAAAAAATATTTTTTAAGGCCTATAAAAGGCGTGGATGTTATAAAAATATTTTTAAGGTCTATAAAAGGCGCGGATGTTATAAAAATATTTTTAAGGTCTATAAAAGGCGTGAAAATAAACAAAGAAAGGATTTCGTATTTAAAAAAATTTTAAGTTTTATACCAGGCATGAATATTTTTTAAGTTTCTGTAGAAGGCAAGGATTTTTAAAAAATGAATTTTTGAAGGCGTGTTTTTTTTTTTAAATATATTTTCAAGGAGTGAAGTTTTTAAATTTTTTTCAAGGCTTGGATTTTTCAAAAAAAAATCAAGGAGTGGTCTTTTTGAAATAATTTTGAAAGACGTGTTTTAATTTTTTTTTCAAAAAAAACGAAAAATATTTTTTAAAATATTTTCTAAAGGCGTGGTTTGTTTAAAAACATTTTTTTTCAAGGCTTGGATTTTTCAAAAAAGAAAATTTCAAAGAGTGGACTTTTTAAAATATTTTTTTCAAGGCGTGGTTTGTTTAAAATTATTTTTTCAAGGAGTGGATTTTTTTAAAATATTTTTTTTAAGGCGTGGATTTTTCAAAACTATTTTTTCAAGGCTTGGATTTTTTCAAAACTATTTTTTCAAGGCTTGGATATTTTAAACATATTTTTTTTAAGTCGGGGATTTTTTGAAAATATTTTTTAAAGCGTGGATTTTTTAAAAATATTTTTTCTGTCAAAGAAGTGGACTTTTTATACCCTACACAACTATGTTGTCAGGGTATTATAGCTTTGTGCAGTCCCAAGAGTTTGTAACGCCGCGAAATATTGGTCCTAGGCCCACCTTTCGACTAGCTGAGTTCATCTAGACATGTGTGTCCGTCCGTCTGTCCATTATATTTTGTAAACACGATACAGGCCACAGTTATGGACCAATCTTCACGAAATTTTGCATGGGTTCGGTCCAATGAAGACCCATATTTTGGGAAAGATCGGTTACTATTTAGGAAATGAAATGGACCAAAAACTTTATTTTTGTCTGATTTTCTGGTCACTCCAGAGGTCACATCGCAAATTTGTACATGGAGAAGGGAATCGGGCCAAAAAATAAGCATGCCTGTTTTGATAAAGTTAGTAATATTCGGGCAATATTTCAGTGTAAGGCAGAGGTGCTGTTGATCTCTAATCGGGCAAGAGAGTGAAACTATAACGAAATATTGCCCAGGATCGGAATAAATATCCGCAGAAAGTTAGAGTTCCCTGGTAGTTGTGTAGGGTATCGTATGGTCGGTCCCGTCCGACTATACTTCTCCGCTTACTGGTTTAAAAATATTTTTCAAGGATCTGCTGAAGAGGTGGATTAAAAAAAACGTTTTCTCAAGAGTCAAAATAATTCTGGAAATTCTAAGGCAGGACATATTAAGTCCTTAAGTCCTTTGTAAATATATAAGAAGTAATTAATTTCAAATGTTTTAAACAAATTATTTGAGATAAACACATATGTGGAAAAATATAAAGACTAGGAGAACAAAAAATACAAATAAAAAATTAAAGAAACATAGTTTTTTTAATTTTAATTTTTTTCTTTGAAATTGAAAACAAACTGCACAATTTGTTTTTCCTCAGGTACCTCAAATATTCTATTTCACTTACTAGAAGGCAGTCTGTCTGCAGCAGCATCGTTTGTAGAACATGCGGTATATTTTTTTTAATCGCAATAAATAATAAAAACAAAAAACAAATCAAAAGCGCGAAAAACAAAACCAATGACCTTGAAAGTATTATTTCTGTAGTTTTTTTTTTTATTTTAATTTTATTAAACAAATGTAGGGTGGGACCAGTCGATGGTGGTGTTGAATTGAGACGAATATGCTGATCCCAATGCTAATGATGTTGATGGGGATGCGGCTGCTGATTTCAGCAAATTGTATTAATTCGCAACCAGAACTAGTTACCCATTCCCATTCTCATATGAAATGAAACGCAAAAAAATATAAATAGGAAAATAAAAACAACAACTACAATAGCAACAACAACAACATGACGAACAAAAACAATAAGTTTTGATTTTTGTTATGTATTTCTGTTTTTGTTTTTGTTTTTTTGTTGTTGTTTTTTATTTTTGTTTTCCTATGACGCTTTAGTAGCCTCCGACTGGAATGAAATTGTATTGGGGAAGCTGTTGGGGTTTGGTGGGGGGTGGCCAACCCCAAAACGTCACCAACACTCACACACACAAACTACACGTGTCCGAGTAATTTGTTGTTTTGTTTTTATTTATTTTTATTTTTTTTTTAATTTCTTTTCTATATAGGAAATATAACGCAAAATTGTTTATTGTTAAATAAAGTTTAAAAAGTTTCAAAAAAACATACACACACACACCTATATTCCGACATGTGTACCCAAAGTACGTGCTTACTTTTCGAAAAAAAAACAATTATTGCCAACAACAACAACAACTAGAAATAATCTCAACATCATTGTTGTGTGATGTTTATTTGTTGTTGTTGCTACTTTCGCTAATGATTTGTTGTTTCTGTACGGCTGCATCGATCGCATAGAACACAAAGTAATGATGGGGTCTGTTAGCAAATAATTAATTGATTACACAGTTAGGAATCACATATAATAATAAATAATTAATTAAATTAAAAAATTTATAGAGATGTTAGGAAATAGAAAAAATAATAATAAATAATTATTATATAAAATAACATTAAAGCGCCATTGAAGCAAAAAGAAATCATGGATTTGTTAAATAATAATTTTTTATAAACTCCCGATTTGTTATACCCTACACAACTCTGTTGTCAGGGTATTATAGCTTTGTGCAGCCCCAAAAGTTTGTAACGCCGCCAAATATTGGTCCTAGACCCACCTTTAAGTATACCGATCGTCATATCTCGACTAGCTGAGTTGATCTAGACATGTGTGTCCGTCCGTCTGTCCATTATAATTTGTAAATACGATACAGGCCGCAGTTATGGACCAATCTTCACGAAGGATGCATGATGGGTTCTGGTCAATGAAGACCTCTATTGTTTTTGGTAAAGATCGGTTAATATTTAGGGGATGAAATGGACCAAAAACTTTATTTTTGTCCGATTTTCTGGTCGCTCCAGAGGCCGCAATTATGGCCCAAACATCGCGAATTTGTACCTGGAGATGGGGATCGGGCCAAAGAATAAGCCTGCCTGTTTTGATAAAGTTGATAAAGATCGTTCAATATTTAGCGGGTCAAGTGGACGTTGACTTTTGTGTGAAAAATAACAACATTTATATTCTATAGCGTATAGATTTACCCCTGAAGGACATAGACCCGAGAAGTTGATATTATATCCAAGAGGAGTGGTTGACCTTTAAATTAAGACCAATTATATTGTTGTATGTGCTCGGATGTGGGAGTAACATCTCAATATTTACAGGTATCTCCGTATTCCTATATTAGTTAGTAACCCATTATCACGCTGGAGAGCGGAACTATAGCGCTGATCGCTTTGAAATGTTCCATGAGGTTCCAGTTATGGTCAAGGACAACGCCTATAATTTTCGGTGATGATCAGATAATAATTTTGGAATGAAGTGGACCGAAAACTTAATTTTTTGTGTTATTTTCGAGTCGATCTATAGACCTCAAATGAAAGCCGAACATCACAACACAACCCACGGTGAAGGGAATCTGGATAATAGCTGTACTGAATACTCGTAATATTCGGAAAATATGTCAGTGTGAGGAAGAGGTGCTGTTTACCTCTAATCGGGCAAGAGGGTGCAAATATAACGAAATATTGCCCAGTCTCGGAATAAACATCCGCAGAAATTTTGAGTTCCGTGGTAGTTGTGTAGGGTATCGTATGGTCGGCCCCGTCCGACTATACTGCTCCGCTCACTGGTTACAGGTATTTACGTACTCAGATATTATTTAGTAACCCATTACCACACTAGAGACCGGAAATATAGCGCCGATCGCTTTTAAATTTTCCCTGAGGTTTCGGTTATGGCCAAGGACAACGCCTATATCTTTCGGTGATGATCAAATTATAATTATGGCATGAAGTGGAGCGAATACTTAATATTTTGGTATTTTTTCGAGTCGATCTATAGGCCACAATTGAAAGCCGAACATCACAACACACCCACAATTGAAAGCCGAACCTGGGCAATTAAATAGAAGAGCTGTACTGAATATGAATAGTAATATTCGGAAAATATGTCCGCAGAAAGTTAGAATGCCGTGGTAGTTGTCCGCTCTCTGGTTTAAAATATATTTAGCTATAATCGAGAATTGTTTTTCTGCTTTTTTTCTAAATTTGCGAGTTTAATTTTTTTTTTTTTTTTTGTATAAGATATTTTTTGCTTAAATAATTTTTATATTTATTCTTGTTGTTCTTGTTTTCGAATTGTAACATGTTTTTGTGTCCTAGTTAATTTTTTTTGTAATTTAGGCCAGACTTGGAATAATTTCCGATTTATCCAATTCTTTTTTTTTCATTAACCCAGAAATTACAATTTCATGAATTTAATTTGTGAAGAAGAAAACTTGGAAACAATGAAATTTTGGACTTAACCTGAAGTAAAAATAAATGTATTGCTTATAGCCTAATTCTGTCAAAACGAATGATTTCGCGTAAATAGCTACGGTCACCCCTCCCATTGAAAATTGTTGGCATATAGTAAATATAGTTATTTTTTTCATTTTTTTTTAATTTTTTCCGAATTTTAATTATCTAAACAATAGTCACGCATGCTCAATTCTATGGCCATCATTGTTTATTAATTTCCTATTAGCCAAAATCAAAAAAGCCATAAAATGACGCTCTTTAAACAGGTGAAAAAATAACAGGTCCAAATTCTCTTCCATTAAGAAAAAAAATCGAACAAAAATTATTTCAAGAGTAAGCTCAAACAATTTGCTCTTTATAAAAGCTTCAAATTTCTCTTAGATAATTATCTCTTAAAAAAGCTACCACTAAAAGCTCATACAAACTTTTTCCAATTACATTTCTTAGTGGTGAGTTTTTTAAAGCTTTGAGAGAGAATGCTTTTGTAATTTGTTTACAGTTATTCTACGAAACAAGTCCAATAAGCGAAAGCTGTCAATAGGTGGCGTTAGTGAATTGACAAAAAACTTTTAGAGGGTCATTGGAAAATATTTATATATCTGCACTCAATATTGGCCCATCCAACTTTAGGTAGAGACTCTTACAGCCTGTTTTTGTAAAATTCCAAACGAACGAATTCGAGTGACTTACGACCAAACTCCTTGGTTTTGAAAAATATCTCATGTATTTTTGTTTTGAATCAGAAAACCTTTATAAACATAAAGTCACTCGAATTCGTTCGTTTGGAATTTTACAAAAACAGGCTGTTAACTCCACATTTTTTTTTAATTTTTGGACCCTTTTTCAATACGAATTGATTGTTTTAAATAAAATAAAACAATATTTTTTTAATGAAAAAAATACTGGGTTTATTTTTTTTTAAATTAAAATAAAACGCATGATATATTGTCAGGCCTATTCGTTATAGCGAAAAATTCGTTAGATTGCGAAGTTTTTATGGATCAATTTTATTTGAAAAAAAAAATGTTAATCCACTTTCAATGGATTTCTAACAAAAAAAATATCAATTAACGTGAGAACAGTAATAATAAAGTGTTTACATATATTTTTTTGTAAGGCTAGTCAAAATTTTTTTTTCGCCATTCGTTATACCCAGTGTAAAAAGTCGACTATTTTGTTCATTCGTTATATCCCGAATTCGTTAAACTGAATATTCGTTATACCAGGCGTCGACTGTATTTAAAAAACTAATTTTTGAATGAATCATATTTAAAAAGATTGGGAAGAAAATTAGTTTAAAAAAAATTTAAGTTTTTTTAATGTTAATGAAAAATGTTGCCGTTAATTTAATTTCGGGTTAAAAAAAAAATAAATTAAAATATTTAAAAAAATATAAACTGAAAAATATTTAAAAGATTAGGAAGAAAAATAGTAAAAAAAACAGTGAGTGGAGCAGTATAGTCGGACGGGCCGACCATATGATACCCTACACAACTTCCTAGAAAATCTCACTTTGTGTGATTCTATATTCTGAGTCTGGCCAATATTTCGCGATATTTGCACCCTCTTGACTGACTAGAGGTCAACAAATATTACTAATATACGGTCCTTCTAATTATTTGTCCAGATTCCTTTCACCGTGGGTTGTGTTATGATGTTCGGCTTTCAATTGTGGCCTATATACTGACTAGAAAAAAAAAACACAAAAAATTAAGTTTTCGGTCCACCTCATTCCAATATTATTATCTGATCATCACGGAAAATTATAGGCGTTATCCTTGACCATTCCTGGACCCTCATGGAAAATTTCAAAGCGATCCTGACTTTTCACACAAAAGTCAGGGTCCATTTGACCCGCTAAATATTGGCCGATCTTTATCAGAACAGGCATGCATATTCTTTGGCCCAATCCCCTTCTCCATGCAGAAATTCGTGATGTTTGGGCCATAATTGCGGCCTCTAGAGCGACCAGAAAATCAGACAAAAATTTAGTTTTTGGTCCATTTCATCCCCTAAATATTAACCGATCTTTACCAAAAACAATAGGGGTCTTCATTGGCCAGAACCCATCCTACATGCAAAATTTCGTGAAGATTGGTTCATAACTGCGGCCTGTATCGTGTTTACAAATTATAATGGACAGACGGACGGACACACATGTCTAGATCAACTCAGCTAGTCGAGATATGATGATCGGTATACTTAAAGGTGGGTCTAGGACCAATGTTTCGGTGCGTTACAAACTTTTGGGGCTGCACAAAACTATAATACCCTGACAACGTAGTTGTGTAAGGTATAATTATTAAACTGAAAAATATTTAAAAAGATTAGGAAGAAAAATAGTAAAAAAATATTCTGTCCTGTTTTTCCATTTACCCACAAATAAAGTTATGTTTTATATCACGCCGATTGTTTTTCCACAATATGTTTAAAAAAAATCACGCCAATTTTTCCGTTCAGAATTTTTTTTTTTAATCCGCACCGATTTCTCCCCTTTAAAGAATATTTTTTATATTTTTCTTATAAAAATGTTTTTTTAAATATTTTTCTTTTAAATATTACATAATAAATACAAACGATTAACATTGTAAATAAAAACGTCAAACTTACCTCTTCAATTGCCTCTTTGACAAAACAACTCTGTTGCTAATGTCCAATAAGATTCTTATACTCTTCCTATAAGAAGATCTCGTTATTAAACAACACACGAAAAAAACAACAACAAAACAAAAAACACTATTACGAATACACATAGTCTCACAAATGCATTCACTTTAACACATGTCAATTTATATGAAACGAAAAAAAAATATATGTATATATTTCAGTCAAATAATATTATTTGGCGCCAAAAATTGTTTCATATTACTTTTTACATCATTTATGAACTTCCAAAGACGCACGCACGCACAAACACGACCGAAATTGCACACTTAACATAAACCAGGCGTGCAACAAAAACACGGCCGTTATGTTGTTATTCTCCCGTACACGCACATACTCCCGCACTCTCCATATCAAAAGGAACGACAACAATTGAGGCAATCAAACTCACGCTTGCCGGTTGAAAAATTAAACACTTTTTTAAACATAATTTAAATATATTGCAACAATTATTTCACAAATATATGATTAGCCACGTATGTATTTACAATTATTTCAATTTTTTTTAACCATTTAAAACCGAATAATTCAATAAATTTAAATATTAACTTTCAACGAGCACAATTCACAACCGACCGCCATTTAAAATGAATGACAACTGAAGGAAGATGTAATTGGGAGAAAAAAAACAGTGTTGTCAATGCATTGCAAATTAGTGATTGCTATTGTTTTGGTGACGAATAAAAACGCCAAAGTTTTTAAGTTAATATTATTAAATGAAAAATTAAACACTTTTAAGACTTATTTTAATGATTGATATTTATTTTTCACCAATTATTTCGCAAATATTTGATTAGCCACGTATGGATTTATAATAAATTAAACTTTTTGTGCACTTTCAAACGAAATAATTCCTTAAATGTAAGTATTAACTTTCAACAAGTGCAATTTACAACCGTCGGCCATTTAAAATTGTTGACATATATGCAAAGGAAATGACAATTGAAACCCACTGGATTAACGAAATCTGGTTAAATGTAAACGTTCTATTATGCTCGTTGACAATGCCATTTCGCAAATTATTTTGCTGTTTTTTGCTATTGTTGTGAGTTACAGAGTGTTAAAATTGGAAAAACGCCAAAGTTTTTAGTTTAACATTTAAGCCGTTTTTAAGTGGTAAATGATAATGTAAAGCATTGTTTGGCGAAAATAATATTATTTGGCTGAAATATTTTTTCGTTTCGAAAAATGTTGAAGAGTTTGCGTTTGGGAGAGTATGCTTGTTCAAAATAGTGTTTTTGGTAAATATCATTCCCATATAAATAAATCCCCCTCCTTTTTAAAACTTCACTTCAATTTTGTTTTATGTTCTGCTTATCATAAAAAGCTGTTGTTTTTATTATTATCCACTAAAAAATTTTATACTACTTGCTATTAGTTTCAGTTGTTTTATATTTATCCATAAATATGGTTGGGGTTGTGCGTTTGTCTTATTTAAAATTTCTTTTTATTATTGATTTGTAAAAAGTGTAAAACAATTATACCACATACTCTATAAATATATATTTTTTATTCAATAAAATATAAAAAATAACAAAAACAAAGAGGAAAAAAAACTAAATACATTTTTTATTTAAATGGTTTACTAATCTAATTTAGTTTTTATAAAGAAATTGTTGTGTGTCTTGCGATAATTGGACTTTGTTTATATAGTAGTTTTTTTATTTATTTAAAAAAATTGTTAATATAAACTAGTTTAGTATTTTTGTTGTTTGTTTTTTGGGAAAGGGGTTTGCGTTCTTCTTCATTTACTGTAAATGAATATTTGAATTTTTATTTTCTTCACACACACATCAAATAGTTAAGAAAAAAATCATCATTCAATCATCTTCATATACCTTAAGATATAGATAGAAACGAACGTAATAATGGACTCTGTTACTTTATCGTAGATCAGGACTATCATCGGCTGCTTTTTTGATGCGCAACAATATCGTGGTGTACCATTGATCCAAACGTGAGATGCTATCATAGTCCTTAATGGCATCGGTAAAGCCATCGATATTTTGATCTTCCAAATGTTCGCAGAGTACCTAAGTTAAAAAATAATTTAGATATTTTTCTTAAATAATTTTTAATTTTAGTTTTACCTTGATCAATTTATATTCACGACAATCTTGAAAAGCTGGATATTGTTGACAATATTTTTCAATGGCATGTTGGGCATTCAGCAAATCAATGCTAAGATGACATAGGGCGGCCCGGAAAAAGTATTCCTTAGCACTGTATTTGAGCAATGAACTTTCCAAGGAGGAGGCAGCGACCTGAAATAGAAAGAAATTTAAAAAAAAATATTTTTTATAAAACCTACTTCTTCAAAAAATATTTTTTTATAAAGTCTACTCCTTCAAAAAAAATTTTTTATAAAGTCTACTCCTTCAAAAAATTTTTTTTATAAAATCTATGCCTTCAAAAATATTTTTTATAAAATCTACACCTTCAAAAAATATTTTTAATAAAATTTCACCTTAAAAAATATTTTCTATAAAATCTACGCTTTCAAAAAATATTTTTAATAAAATTTACGACTTCAAACAATACTTTAAAAAAAAAATACGACTTCAAAAAAATTTTTATAAAATTTACGCATTAAAAAAATATTTTTTATAAAATGTAGGCCTTCAAAAAATATTTTTTATAAAATCTACGACTTCAAAAAATATTTTTTATAAAATATACACATTCAAATTTTTTTTTTATAAAATCTACGCCTTCAAAAAAATTATTTTAAAATCTACGCCTTCAAAAAAATTATTTATAAAATCTACGGCTTCAAAAAATATGTTTATAAAATGTAGGCCTTTAAAAAATATTTTTTATAAAATCTACACCGTAAAAAAATATTTTTAATGAAATTTATGACTTCAAAAAATAATTTTTATAAAAACTACGCCTTTAAAAAATATTTTTTATAAAATCTACATCGTAAAAAAATATGTTTAATGAAATTTATGCCTTCAAAGAATACTTTTATAAAATCTACGCCCTCAAAAAATATTTTTTATAAAATCTACACCTTCAAAAAATATATTTTATAAAATCTAAGCCTTAAAAAAGTATTTTTTTTATAAAATCTACGCCTTCAAAAAATATTTTTATAAAATCTACGCCTTCAAAAAATACTTTTTATAAAATCTAGGCCTTCAAAAAATATTTTTTATAAAATCTACGCCTTCAAAAAATATTTTTTATAAAATCTACACCTTCAAAAAATATTTTTTATAAAATATACGCCTTCAAAAAAAATATTTTTTATAAAATCTACGTTTTCAAAAAATATTTTTTTTAAATCTCCGCTTTTTATAGCTTAAAAAAATTTTAAATCTCAGCCTTTCATGATTTTTAAAAATACTTTTTAAAAATTGTTTTCCATCCTCACCTGTTCATAAATATTAATGGCCTTTTCATAATCCTCCAATTGGGCAGCATATTGGGCAACTTTCAGCATACATTTATTAGCCGAACTGGTCGATTCTTCACCCTTAAAATAATCGGCTGCTTTCTCGTATTGTTCAATGGCCTGATGCAAGGTATTCGGATCACTTTCATACATTTCAGCAATGCTTTGATGATATTTTGCAGCCATTGTAAAGCGACCCATATCGGTGTAAATATCAATGGCTTTTAGGAGACATGCGACAGCACTTTCAACATCGACCTAAGGAAAGCAGAGATATATTAATCTCAAAGAAAATAGAATATCGCGTTGTTAACTTACCTTCTTATAACAATTGGAGGCATCAACATATGCAATGCCGGCATCATGGCGACTGCCACCACGGGAATGCAAATTTGCTGCCTCGCAAAAACATTCACCAGCCTTGGTCCAATTTTTGGACATTTTAAACATGTTGCCAGCACGTTGGTAGCATTCGATGGCCTCTTCGACTTTGTTGGAGCCACTGGAAGAATAAAAAAATAAAGCGATTAGAAAGAATAAAACATTCAAAAAAAAAACTACAAAGATACTAAAAAATGTCTGAACTCTTCATGACTTTGATCCTTGACTTTTTTTCATTTCAGGCGATTTCTTGAACATTCAAAACGAGTCACTATCATGAACAAAACTATTAGTCTTTCCAAAACGAAAATAACTGGTATATTTTCAAATATTCAAAAGTATTGTTGCAACGTATTCGTTTTAGTCCGTTTTCTATTTTTGCGACTGTATGTTTTTTTTCATAGGCCTGTATTTATTGTTCCTTTAATTACTATCTCCCAAATCAACCTTTAACCTCTCCTCAAGGTGTCCAACAACATTTCATATCAATATTAAATCAAATTGACCCTTACTTAACAGCTCAACATTTTCATTACAGCAACAATAAACACCTTTCGATGACATATCATTTACCCCCTACTCCTCCACCTTCCCGAATTATGAAATTGCTCCCAATAAGACGACATCACAGGTCTCGTCTTGTCTTTGCAAAACAAAGCAAATTACTGCAGCAACAACAACATCCACTACACATTAAACAATCAATCGCCATTAATACTATGTAAAAATACACTAAAAAATTAATCAATATTCTTTTTTCCATTATTACAAATCATGATTATGACCAGAAGGAGCAAATAGAGTATACAAACCCAAACAACATTCCAAAGAAACTTTTCTGCTGTGTTAGCTTCTTTCCAGCCTCGGCCATTAGCTGTAGGGCTTTCTCTTCATTGTCGCCCATGGTGGTTTCCAAACTATTATTTTATTGAATTTGAATTAAAGAAATACGAATATTTTTATATTTTTCCAAAACGATGACGTTTTTCTGTGGCCTTTTTCACTTGCGAAATGTCTTGTCTTTGTTGTTTTTCTCCACCTCCTATTTGTAGTTAGGGTTATGCAGTTTGACGTTTAACTAATCGATTTATCGATTAGTGGTAGAAAAATCATATGGAAAACCATTGTTTACATGTAATACATAAGTTAAAATGGAATTGTTGTTGTAATATAATATTTTTTGGATTTAGAATTACGGGCATGGTAGCCCCTCCCTTGATCTTCCAGTTAAAATTTATGGTTTTTGACCGCTGGAATATCTCCTTTTCATATTTCAGCTAATCAAAACATTGTAAGCCAAACTGAATTGATATCCGAATGAATTGAATGAGAAATGCGAAAAACAAAACAATGCTTCTTCTTCGTTGTGGTCTTACAATTAAACAGGTGGCATTCACATTTATTGATGACTTCATTTGGTCTGTGCAAGTACTCAATAACTGATAAAACTTTTTAAATGTAGATTTCCGAGATTTATTTCAATTTTAACATCTACAACGAAGTCTTTAGGCAAGTTCTGTCCGGTCGCGGATGCTTTTGAAGTTTTTATTGGGGCCCTGATTATGACAATATACTTTTTCTTGCGGAAATCCATATTTTCGAGAATATGGAACTCCAGAATACCGCAGGGACCCTTTTATTTTGTCACACTTTTTGTAATTACTTATCAAAGAAGCCCATATATCCTGAAATATTGATTGTCGGTTTTTGGGTCTGACGAAAAGTCGACTTTCGATTGGACAATGAGCCTAGGTACTTCACCAGAGATAATTTCATATAATGGAGACTATGTCAAATCTTAGACATATATAAAACTTTTTTTGCAAAGGTGTTTTCACTGGGAAAAATCGGATTAAACATTCTGAAAATAATACGGCATGAAAATCTATACCTATCTGTGCCCATCAAGAACCGACAGCGCCAAATTATAACCAAACCAAGAAGAAAATACTCCCTGGACCATCGAAATGTAAAAAAATGGATCGGATCCGATGTACAGGCTTCATACCAAAACGTGGACCTATGTTGAAAAAGTTCAGCAAAGAATTTTTTCCCTCCAAAATCTTCAGAAATTCGAATTACATCCACTTCTATTGAAAATTGTGGCTATAAACCTTTTATTAGAATGCCGAAAATGGTGCGGTATCTATGTTTAGTTTTGAGCACCTCTTCAAAATATAACACGTTCCTTGGAAACCCTTCCCCCTAAAACTGTCGTCTTGGTAAAAATAAAAGTTGTCCCGGCCAATACCATCCAAATCCGATCTAAGAAAAAAATACGTAGCTGTTGATCTAGACTAATTTTCGAAAAAGTATGGTCCAATAACTTCGGAAACAGACCAGAGGTTAAGACCATCTGTCGAGACGATTTTCCGATGGATTTGATCCTTTTCTTGTTCTAACAGGTTGAATTTTGTACACTAAATACTGTATTACGTGCTTCTCGAAGACCACTTTTGGGTTATGCGATCTGTGAAGGCGTGTTTTCCCCATTTTTTTTTGCAGCTTAGTTTCTACTCCTTTTACAATAAACAAGGTGAACTTAACATGCCACACCTGAAGTCCTCTTATTCCTTTTTATCATTTTTATCTTATTTTCTGGACTAGAACATCAAAATTCCTTTAAACCCCATTCACTGTGAACTCTTCTTTCCACAATTTCACTTCATTGCCATACGTCTTTCTAATAGGTTGTACTTATGACAAATCTTTCCCCTTTTTGACAACAGTTATCGATTATCCCCAACTATCGAAATCGTTATTGATGAAAGAAAACGAAACAGAAGAAGAAGAAGCATGAGACATCTCGTTCGGATCAGTCAGTGAGAAATTAATTTATTAATAATAAAGTTAATAACAGAAAAAAGCAAACGCGACGCATCGCTCGGAAACAAAGAATAATACTTCAACAAAAACAAATTGAAGTAAATTGTTGTTTTTCTGGATGACAAAATCGATAAAAAATTCTTTTAACATATTTTTGCTCACGACAAATTAAACAGAAAAGAAAAATACCAGTGTAAAACGACGAAGTGAATACAAAAATTACGTAGAAAGAAAAAAAGTTTTCCAAACAATAATTTACTGCATACTTCACACAAAACAACAACAACATATTACACAATAAAGAGCTACTAGTTTTTCTACAATTGATTATAAATATTTAAAATAGAAAAAGAAATATCTATAGAGAAGAAAAGCATATATATTTTTGTATACGATTTCCTTTTTTTGCTCTTGATGTAGTGGATACCCGAAGAAGAACCCTTGAAAATTGATTTTCCCCAACCGACCAACCAACCAACAGCTGTAATTGTACCGAGGAAAAAAGTGCAGAAAAATAAATATAATACATATGTATATGTAGTGTATATATAAAGTGTGTGTGTGTCAGTTTGTGCGTGCGTGTGTTTTGCCGTTGACGTCCACTCGCCCTGTATTATAACTCGAATTTTATAGTGCATTTGTTTGTCTCCCTCGTCAACGAAGAAAAACAAAGAAACAAGAAATCGGTTTTATTAGACACAAAGGCTCCATTTGGCAAACTTTAATAAAAAAACAAAAACAACAAATAAGTGGCCATTATTAAAATTAAAAAAAAACAAATCGTTTAATAAATTAAAGTTTTTTGTGAAAATCTTGACCATCTAACTTTGCTGGTTCTGCCGCTGTTTTCGTTGCTGCTGTCGTCACCGCCGCCGCCTTCTACTCTCTGCCCATTATTGCTGTAATTTCCAGTCATATGCAATGAATATTGTCGGTGATTATGAGTATAGTTCGAAGGATATGCTGGGCCATGGCGCCTTTGCCGTTGTCTACAAAGGACGTCATCGCAAGGTAAATAGAAAATGCAAAAACTGCATAATTTATAATCACTCCCTCACTTTATAATGTTGTTGCTCCTTCTCTTTTCTTCTTTACCTCCCTCTGTCACAAATGATGATGGAGCTTTCCATTGCAAATGTAGAGTGTAAATGGAGCTTGTTTTGTTTCGTTGTATTCTGTTTTTTTCTTGCCTTCTTTTGCCGTTTGCCTTGGACATTTGCAAATAACTGTAAATTGTTGCTGGGCATTTTATTCTTGCTTCTATGTATGCCATTTGTTATTGTTTTTTTTCTGTGGGGTTTTTGTTTTTGTTATTCTTTAACAGCAATTCTATGCAATGAGAATTCATTTAAGAGAGCGAGCCGTTGTGTTATGGTTTTTGTGAGAACTCTCGGTGTAAAGTCATTGAGAGATGACTGGCCGTAAGCCGTAATGTCAAAAATATGCAATTATGAAAGGCGAAATATTGTGAATTTCAAGTGTTTTAAATTAAAATAACTTAAAAAATCATATTAGCGGGAATAAAAAAGACCTATGCTATGTTAAGAAATACATTTGCCACTTAAATAGAGGGATAAAATTGTCTGAATGGCGAAAAAAGTCTTGGGGGAAACTGAATGGTAGTCTGCCGGTGTCAAGTAAGTTAGAATTTTTAGAAATTATAGATTTTTGTAATAATTGTTTTATATTTTGTAGAAATAAAACCCAAAAGGACATTAGCCAGTAGCTCAGCATGCATTTGAAAATAATCCAAGAAGGGGTTCGAAGAGAAATGTGGGACCCAAAGTCCTTAACGTTTTGCCAACTCACTGAGACACAGTTCCTATTACGTGCAGATAATCTGCCGGGACAAAGTTAGAAGATAATTGGAAAATTAAATTATACTTATACATATTAGTGGAAATGATTTGGCCTCTGTGATAAGTTAAAATATTAACCTGTCACTAAAATTATGTGATCATATGTGTCAAGTGAGTTAACATTTTAGAAATTTAAGATTTGTATATATCATCAAGGCAGGGAAACCTAATCACTCACTACCGAAGATCTAGAAATCGACAAGGCGCTTTTCAATTCCACAAAGAACAGTGGGAAGATGAAAGAAAATATGCACATTGTAATTAAGAGGAACCCAAACAAAAATTTAGCAGATTATTAAAAACGAAGACTGTGTTCTTAGGGACTAAGAAATTTAAACATCAGGTTTCATTTGAGTCTTAGGAATTAATGCCTGTCCTTCATAAAATGAACCATGGTTTTATCTGATCCATTGAAAATGAAAAAGGGGTTCATCTGGTCTACAAAATGATCCATAGGTTGTTGTAACAGCCGAGTAAAACTCGGGTCGTTTCGGATTGTAGACCCCTATGTCTTGGAAACGATTAACCATGCCTATGGACTAAGCTGAGAGACGTGGCCGAGTAAAATTCGGATCGTTTCGGATTGTAGGCTCCGCTGTATTGGAAACGATGAAACATGTTTACATCTGGTTTATTAAAAGTTTATAGAAATTGGTCGTCAGAAGGCGTAGATTTTTGAAATATTTTTTTCTGTGGTCCTAAGAAAGCTTTTTTATGGTCTTTAAGAAGACCACGGACCATTCTTTCAATATTCATCTGATCAATATAGAATTAAACCTGGGTTCATATGGTCAATAGAAAAATGAACCTTGGATTTATCAAGCCTGTAAAAATGTAAGGGCTTTCATATTCGATGTAAGATACCAATGTCTTTATAGATGTACTGGAGAACCAAGGAGTCTTTTTGGAGGAGGTGATGGGCCAGTAGTCTCAGTAAAAGAGTTGAAACGCCAAAGAGGCAAAGGGATTATCTGTAGAAATTAGTCCATGTCTTCATAATTTCCATAGAAAACGAAAAATGGTTTTTTATCGGCAATTGGATTCGTTTTGTCCACAAATAGTAAACCAAAGGATCATAAGCTATGTAGAAAATAAAAGCTGGTGTCATCAGCTAAGTCATACCCTATTTTTTATTTACTGCTGCTTTTCTCACTTTTGCTGCTGCTTTTGAAAATGATTTTTGTTTATAATTAACTTTTTTCACATAAACAAATGGATTGTAGAAGTTCACTCGAATTCGTTCAATTTAAATTTTAATCGAAGTGACTGTTATTTTTATTTTTAATTAAATTTCGTTTTGTTTTAATAAAATAAACTCACTTCCATTATGGTGGATTCCAAAGTAGATGATGTCAATTCTTTATTCTACTCACATTCATTGAATTTCATATAGTATTCTGCAATTACTAACTCTGCTTCCGAAATATGACAATAAATAACAAAATTGATTATTGTTTTAAAAAAATAATAATAATACACACTTGAATAGTTTTGTTAATACTGCAACACTATTATTGTTCCTCATTAAATTGCGCATTAAAACCCCCCATCAGTCCACCATGTGGGACAGACATGTATAAACAAACAAATATTTTTAGTTTTTACGCATTTATTCTCTAAATTCTCTTATCTTAATAGTCATAGTTCACCTTAAAACAAAAACATTTATTTTTTGTTTCTATTTAAATTGTTCTTGTTTTCCTCTTTTGTTTATTCTATAGTTTAGAAAAACTACACGAATTTGTTGATCTCTATTTTTTTGTCTTTTATTTTGCCTTTAATTTGAAATTCATTGTGAACTATTTTTTGTTTATTTTTTAATCAATTTCTTTATTGTATGTTTTTGTTTTGTTTTGTATTTTACTTTGTGCTACAAATTCTAAATAATTTTGCATATATAGAGACATATACTTTTTTTGTATATATAAACATTTATATATGAATGGTTAGGTGTATATAAGTGCCTGGCTGGGTGTGTGTGTTCGGAAGAATATGACAAAAGATTAGAATTCATAAACAAACATTGCTACAACAACAAAAATAATTTATAATTTTATAATAATTTTTTATTTTCAAAGCTATGCTTTGTTTGAATATTTGTTTTAGTTTGAATTCTATTCAATGGTTATCATATTTACCTCTCAATTCTCCGCTGCGAGCCAATTGATTGTTTTTTTTTAATTCGTCTTTATATGGTTGAACTACTGTTGTAGTTCAACTAAACGTAACGAATATTTAATTGACATTGTTTGTTTAGTACATTTTGTCAATGAATTTAATTAAAAGTAATTCCAAAAATGGCAAGCCGCAGAGAGGAGGAGGAGGATTAGAGTATATCCACAATTAAAATATGGTCAGCAATTTTTATTTGTAATGTAGGTGTGAGGGTATTATTTAATATTTAAAAAGTATTTATTTGTAACTCCACGCTACCAGGGAATTATTTAAATGAAGAGTCAGCCAGTCTGGATAGAGAAACTAAAGTCTTCTTCCACGTAGTCTTCTTGGTGAGCAGAAGGGTATGTAGTTTTTAGATGAGTAAAAAACGAGGGCCTTAGGTCCAACGAGTGTTTATAGACGAGGCAGAAGGGCCACGGAGGAAGGGTTAGGAATCATTATAAAGACAATTTCTATAGACGAGTTGAAAGACCATGGAAACTGTTCAGATAGATGAGTTGAAGGTTCAGGCAGCTTTCATAGATAGATTGAAGGTCCAGGAAGTCTTTATAAATGAGAGGAAGTTTTCAATAAGAGTTTATAGAACAGCCGAAGGACCACTGAGTCTTTATAAGCTATTAGAAGAAATCTTTATAGAGACATCCTGAATGGCAGGTAGTTTCTATAGGAGAACTGAAAGGTTAAGGAGATGAACTGAAGTTTCAAGCAGTTTTTATAGACATTTTAAAGGTCCAGGAAGTCTTTATAAATGAGAGGATATTTAAGAGAAAATTGTTGGTCTTTATATACGAGCTGAAATAAAGTCTGAAGGAGCAGGTAGTTTTCATATATAGGCTGTAGGTCCAGGGAGTTTTGGAGCGGATGTTCCAGTCGTTTTTATAGGCGAGCTAAATGAACGAAATTTTTTAGAGATTATAGTAAACGAGTCTTTGTGGACAAGTTGACGGAGTCTTTATTGAAGAGCTGAAGGGCCAAGGAGTCTTTAAAGAGAGCAAAAAGTCAATAAGGGCTTGCATGCGAGCTAAAAGAATACAGACGAGATGAAGGGTGTATTTAAGGGGATCTGAAGGGCCCACAGTCTGACCTGTTAAATGTCCAGGGAATATTTATAGACCAGCTAAGGGCCCAGAATATAATTACAAACCAACTGAAGAAGAACTTTTAAAGACGAATTGAAGGCAAGAGAGCATTTATATGCGAGCTGTACCGTGAGAAATCTTTATAGACTTTTTAAACGTGCTGGAAGTCTACGGAATATTTATAGAGAATTGACATTTCAAGAGTATTTATAGACAATCCGTGAGAAATCTTTATAGACTTTTTAAACGTGCTGGAAGTCTACGGAATAATTATAGAGAATTGACATTTCAAGAGTATTTATAGACAATCCGAACGACCACCAGGGCTAGGGAGTCTTTTTTGACAAGCTGAGGGGATGACAGTGATATTTATAGACGGATTAACGTACACGGAAGTCTTTATAGAGGAGCTAAAGGATCAGACCATCTTTACTGCCGTGTTAAAGGTCCAGGGAGTTTTTACAGACAAGCTACAGGATATCATTACAGGCGAGCTGAAAGACCTGTGTGTTTTTATAGAAATCTTTATAGATAAGTTGATAGGGCTGAAGACTTTTTGAACGAAGTGTTCAAAGACTCGCTGAGGATTCAGGAGTCTTTATAGACAATCCAAACTGCTATTGATTTTTTTAGACATTATATGGGCCCAGGAGTATTTATAAACGAACGGAAGGCTAGGGAGTCTTAGAAAATCTGATAGGCCTAGCGACTTTTTTAAGAACTGGAAATCTACGGAATCTTCATACGCAATTTCACCTATTTGGCTATAATTTGATATTTTGAGTTTTCAATGGGTAGAAAATCTCCCTACCAAAAGTTATCAATATTGCGCCATGATTACACCTGACACACCTATATTATTATTTTGAGTTCTGAATGGCTGGTATATTTCCCTACCAAATTTTTTTAATATGTGTCGATGGTAACCTCAATATCTTATGTGTGGTAAATAATGTTAGAGGGTATAAAAGTTCGGCCTGGTTGAACTTATTTAAGTATTTTTGACTTGTTTTTGGTTTCAACGAACCTTCGAGAGTGAATGCACCTCCATTTCCCACTTCATTTAAATAACAGGTATGGTGCCGAACATTATTGAATGTTAATTTATTTATTTATTTATTGAAATTCATTCCTTAACACTAAAGCCTCCAAGGCCAATAAATAGTGTTAACAATATATCTTCTATCATCTAAGTAGAACTAAAAATTTAAAATAAAGTAATAATTAAAGTATTTATGTATACATACATTTGGCTCCCCAGCCATAACTAAAAAGAAAATAGAAAGTGATGACCATGTTAACAACAAAATATAAATTGAGCAAATCAAAAACATTCAAAGTGCAGAACATCTCATGCGATAATATATGAAAAGTATAGCATCAGATAAAACACATTTGATTATGAAAATAGGGCAAAAAAGCAAATAAAAATTGTAACATCTCACCGTCAACAAATTCCCACAAGGACGTAGGATCTGTTGTGAAGTCTAAATTCAGACGAATTTAGAGCCTTAGGATTATGAGTTGCCGGCAAAAGCAACAACTACAACACATACAAATGTACAAACACCACAAGTATACGTGTAATACTCACGTGATGTTTAGCACAAATAAAAAGATGAATAACTTTAATTATAATAAATATTGTACTGTCAGGCGACAGGTTTATTATGGGTTCAATTTGGGTAAATATAAAGTTGACGATCAAGGCGATCCTTTAGATTTTACTTCTTGTAGTAAGAGTGATTGGAGATGGGAGTTTCTCGATTTTGGTTCCCTTTTGAGATGGGAGGACACCGATGACTTACAAGTCCATATCGATGAGGTCTTCATCGGTGTCCATTGGTGTGGTACCCACGTACTGCTTGATGGCCGTGCGGCCGTCAACATCCTCCGCCCCTTGCACTGGTGCAACCTTCTGGCGATCCCAGGACCTTTATATGCTCCGAAATTTCTTGTAGGATCTTCTTTGTTGTCTCTTTGACTGTTAGCGAAAACTTAGAGGACCGCTTCGGGATTTTCCTTGCTTGAGGATAACGCGCTGCTGCCCGAGCTTGGGTGCTTTTAACTGTCTGACGTTGGTGTGTGTTGACCCGAAATTCGTTTATGCAGTATTTGTGTATCCGCACAGCATACTTCCTGCACTTCTGCTCCGTTCTGCAGGTTATAATCTTATGCTGCCTATAGCATACCAGACATTGCTCATGATCTATGTTTATGTTCTGGAAATAAATAAATAGAACAAAACACAGAAAACCTTGACCACACGACAAGTGGTCCGTTATTAAATAATGATTTTTCTTCCCATAACACATAAACGACACAGTGGATGAGACTTTAATCATCCAATTAACTCTTTTTCGCCATATATCTTGTAGAAATATCTTGGCTCTTACGATTGGTTTTTGTGACAGACTGGCTTTATCGTATAATTTAGCCACGTTCAACCGAACTTTTCGTTTCGTTATTTCTCTTGCTATAGAGTATTGAATCGTTGTATACGAAAAATTGTGTATTAGTACATTCCATGGAATGACCAGAGTGTTGATAGCGCTACTATCATCGATTTTAATCAATTTCTCGTTTAGTAATTCTTCAAGAAATGTATCTGGGGGATTCGTAATTTTTTTAAATAGAAATCCGGCTGATTTCAACGTTTTTATTATTTCATGATCTGCTTGTAGTGCAGAGTCGATTGTATGACCGCCTGCTAATATGTCGTCGACATATATTTCTTTTTTAAGTATGTTTGTAGCTAGCGGCCGCTCAATTTGCCATTCTGTGGCCTGCTGCAATAACGTTCTTATTGCCAGGAATGGCGCACAGTTAATACCAAATGTGTTTATTTCGTAATCTTCGATTTGTGCGGTTTCATTTTGTATATACAATATTCTCTGATACGGTATATCAGACTCGTGTACAAATATTTGACGGTACATCTTCTCAATGTCACCATTAAATACATATTTGTATAACCGCCAATTTAGAATTACAGACGTTAAATCGTTTTGTAACGTTGGGCCTGTATATAGAACATCATTCAATGAAAATGAACTATTTGTTTTGCAAGTCCCATTAAACACACGTGATGAAAATTCATTTAAAACGTATCTGTACGTGTTTACCAGCATTTTGTCTTTATTTAAGCTATTTATATATTGGGGTAAAGATTTGAAACGAGGTGATTCTAATAAAATAGATTGTTGATATTCTTTTTTAAATGGAATTTTTACACCAAATCTACCGCCCGGTCGACGGCACGTCTTTTTGTAAGAGTCTTCGCAGTACTCATTTAATACGGTCGGAATAGGAGTCCGTTCGACTTCCTCATGTTCCCCGAATTTTCGTGATAATGCTTCTATGTCTTCTTCACCTTTCGAAGATTCTTTGACTGTGGCAAATGCTATACTTTCGTTTGCTATTGGTCCGTATATATACCAACCGTAAATTGAATTCTGTGCTATCATATTACCTAGAATATTTTTCTTCATGCCGTTTAGCATTATTGTTGGAAGGATATCGCTTCCAATCAACATATCTACATGCGCTGATACCGCAAAACCAGGATCGGCTAGTTTTAAATCTTTAACTTCACTACAGTACGAGTTTGGAAGAGACCTAGTTGGAAGTAGACTAATAAGATTTCGTAGCACTATTACTTCGGATACTAGATTAAAAGAAGTGTCATCTGTACATAGTGTAATGCAACAAGATTGGTTTGCATTGGTGACTATTGTGTCACTTAAACCACTAATTTGGAAATCTTCGTTTCTGGTCGTAATACCTAAGCGATTAACCACTTTAGCTGTCACAAATGACCTTTTAGACGCCGAATCTAACAACGCCCGTAATGTGAACCTTTGTCCGGAGTGCATAATTTGTACCAAGGCCGTCGGTAACATAACGTCACCGTGACTAATTGTAGCTAGTGTCTGAACGTTTGTACCAGACACTGCCCTTGACGAGCATGGCAATTCATTGTGTGATTCGTCGGTGGTGAAATGTGTTTCGGTTCGGGCATTACCATAATTGTTTTCACGCGCTACGTTATTAGCGCTCGATTGTTGTTGTGAATAGTTCGTTATATGCAACTTAGTATGATGTTTTTTCTTACATTGCATACATCTGTGCATACTGACGCATTCTTGGCTCGTGTGTCCACTCGCAAGACAATTGTTGCATAAACGTTTTTCTTTTGCAACTTCGATTCGCTGATTAGCTGACATGTTGTTAAATCTGGGACAGTTCCGAAGAATATGATTTTTTGCACATAGAATACATCTATTTGAATTTGTGTTCGTATTATATTGAGCTCCGAAGTTATATCGTGAAGATTGTGGAGCGTTCTGTGTTTTTATACGACTAATTCGTTCTAACACTTGTTGTCGGTTGATCAAAAATTCTTCCATTTGAGACCACTTTGGTAAGTCCGCATGTGACTCAAGTGACTGTTCCCATAACGTCAACGTTTCTATTGGAAGTTTTGTCGAACAAAGGTATATTAAAATTGGATCCCACTCGCCCACACTAATGTCGTGTGCTTTCAAAATTGCGAGACAATCACTGATTGTTAATTGGATCCTTTTTATGTCTGCGTTATTTTCGTTTTTTGCGGGCGCTATTTCGAATAAAATCCGCAATTGGTTGTCTACCAAAACTCGCTTGTTTTCGTAGCGTTTCTTTAGTGCGTCCCATGCTAATGAAAAGTTTAGATCTGACAATGAGAATCTGTCTACGATTCTGCCAGCTTCACCTTTAGTTTTATTTTTTAGGTGATATAATTTTTGTGCTGGTGTCAGTCTGGGGTGATTGCCATATATAGCCATAAACATGTCCCTAAAGGTGGGCCATTCTTCATAGCTTCCGTGGAAATCTTTTGTATCACATGGAGGAACTTTAATACACACTTCTGACATGTCAAATGTGGTAGTTGGGGGATACATGGCCGAACTATGAAAAAGTGAAGGATTTGTTTGGTCTTCTCGTCCTGAATTGGTGGACTTTTGAAGAGACCTCTTTTTCACAACTTCCATTAAGTTCGATTTTGTTAATTGGTATTGATCCCGTGCGGATTCAAACTCCAATTTTGCAACATTTTTAAAATCATCATCGATTGCCTTGTCATCGGCAAGATAGACGTTTTCATAGGCAGTACGTACATTATGCCAGTCTTCATCTAATGATTCTAATTTTGTTTCTATCAGCGAATCTGACAGATCGTTTTCGGACATATCTAATATTTTAGCACATGCTCCCATTAAGTTCTCCATGTCGAAGTGGAACCTTGCACAAATTACTTTTGCCATTTCTTTAATTTGTAATATTATTTATTTAATTTGAGTTTTATTATTTGTATATGTTTTATTTTTTTTATATATATTTATGGATTTTTATTATTTATTGTAATATTATTTGGGTCTATTTTGCCTTCGGTTAACTTTCTGCTTTATTATACAAATAGAGAGAAGTTAGAAAAAATTAAAAAATTATTAGGCTTTAATAGGGCTTTGCTCAACAAATATTTATTTTTTTAAATTTTGAGAGCAATTTTATTATTATTTTATTATATTATTATTAGGTATTATTTGTATTATGTTTATTATTGATATTTTTATTTTATTGCTTATATTTTTATTTTATTTTTATTTGTATTTATTATAGAAATGGAATGCAATATAATGTAATGCAATTTCCACTAACGTTCGTTACGTTGAATTACGTTTGTTACGTTTAGTAACGTTTGTTGCGTTTTAGTTGTTTACGTATATTACGTGTTCACTACTTGGACTATCGTATTGATGTGGACAAGAGTACTCGGTATCGGTTACTCTTTAAACGTGTGTCACTATTGCAACAAAACAAAACAATATGTCTGTCTGTGACTATTGTAAATAATGAAAATTAAATACAAATTTAACAATAGTGAAGTGTTTTAATTGGTGTTTTATTGTTATTCAAATATTTGTGATTGATTTATTTGATAATAAATAAATTTTCGTTGCAAAACAAATGAAGAATTGTTTTTGTTTTATTCACTTATTGTCAGTGTTGGGCTTTGCCGTGTTTGTGGCTGAAATATAAGCAGACGGCAGGGAGATGTCAACACTGATGTGGAATAAAAGGATTTTGTTGAAAAATTTGGTTTTTGAAGATTTTTTGAACAAATTGATATTTAATGGCAAATCTAGGCCGCTAATTCGTTTTAAAAGGCTCGAAGGACCATGCACAGATTCCCACAAGGACGTAGGATCTGTTGTGAAGTCTAAATTCAGACGAATTTAGAGCCTTAGGATTATGAGTTGCCGGCAAAAGCAACAACTACAACACATACAAATGTACAAACACCACAAGTATACGTGTAATACTCACGTGATGTTTAGCACAAATAAAAAGATGAATAACTTTAATTATAATAAATATTGTACTGTCAGGCGACAGGTTTATTATGGGTTCAATTTGGGTAAATATAAAGTTGACGATCAAGGCGATCCTTTAGATTTTACTTCTTGTAGTAAGAGTGATTGGAGATGGGAGTTTCTCGATTTTGGTTCCCTTTTGAGATGGGAGGACACCGATGACTTACAAGTCCATATCGATGAGGTCTTCATCGGTGTCCATTGGTGTGGTACCCACGTACTGCTTGATGGCCGTGCGGCCGTCAACAAGTATCTCAAAAGTTTCAACCGAAATGCATTGTTGGATTGAGAAAATTGTCTCAACTCAACTGGTAAAAAGTTCCATAATCTTGCAACGCGTATTATAAATGACTTTTCAAATATGCTATTATAAATTCTGGGTATAAAAATCTGTGTATTCCTCGAGGACATACAAAATCTGAACATATTAGCCAATATAACAGGAATACCACTATTAACTATCTTATAAAAAGTGCATAAAATCCTGGAGGAAATAAAAACATCAAAGTCAACTGCCAGGAAATTTTTAACATAACCCGAAATATGGTCTCTACTTTTAATACCATAAACATAACGGACAATAGAATTTACAATACGCTTAACTCTCGATAAATTCCGATCAGTAGTGCCAGATGTAACCTCCAGACCATAATAAACATGAGGCATCAGTAGTGCATAAGCCAACCTCTTTTTAACATACCATGGTAGAAATAAATTCGTAGAGTACAATTTACGAATAACACCAAACACTTTTCTCTGAACAAAATCAATGTGGCTTTCAAATGTAAGTTTATCATCAATATAAATACCCAGCATTTTATGGGAGCTTACAAAATTGATTTGATTATGATCGAGATAAATATTAAGATCATGGGTAAAAGTTCCAAACCTCATAGCCTTTGTCTTTAAAGGATTCAATCTCAGTGCATTATCCGAAGACCATTGACAGAACGACGATAGACAAGAATTTATATCACTTTCAACTGAAGAAGGGGACAGTCGATTATCAGAAAAGACGAGAAAAACATCATCAGCAAATAAAAGTGGCATACAATTGAAACTAGACAAACAATCAGCAAGACTATTAACATATAACACAAAAAGCAAGGGGCCAAGCACAGAACCCTGTGGCACACCACATGTAAGAGCAAGCGTCCTAGAAGAAATGCCATTATGAAAAACATATTGAGATCTATCACATAAGTAAGACAAAATAAGTTTACAAGACGTAGCCGAAAAGTTAAAATCATTCTTCAGTTTTCTTATCAAAATAGGATGAGAAACTGAATCAAAAGCTTTGGTTAGATCCAAAGAAAGCACCACGGTATTAATATTAAGATTTAGATTATTTCTAATCATATCTGTCATATA
Source organism: Musca vetustissima (assembly GCF_032173495.1). Classification (NCBI taxonomy): domain Eukaryota; kingdom Metazoa; phylum Arthropoda; class Insecta; order Diptera; family Muscidae; genus Musca; species Musca vetustissima. The sequence continues at coordinate 10,080 of NW_026883266.1, read as the reverse complement.
CAAAAGTAACCCTGTCGTATTATGACTCTTGCGGAAAGCAAATTGGCCATTGTAGACATATCTTCTCACATGGGACAATATTTGGATCTTCATGATCTGCTCACAAACTTTAGACAAAACAAATATTTTGTTTCTTTTTTGAAATTAATGACCCATCTGTCATGTTTTTCCGCTAATTGATTACATAAAACGGGGTTACAAGCAAGAAAAAACAGTTGTGAGGCTGGCACTCCAAAAGAACCAGTTTTCCAGCAACATAATGTTAATGATGTTGATGATGATTTTTCTAATAATTTGTAAACATTGTTAAATGGAAAACTCTTATGACGACCGAAGATACTAGAAAATCGTTATGGTGATGGAAGATAAACATAAAAAAGGAATGATTTTCATTATAGTTTCGGGAAGTCAATGCATTGAACCCATCAACAAGATTCTCAAGTATTTTAACGAATACACTAGGAGTGTTCAAAAATACCATTTTTATTTCTTTAAAGGGTTAGGGGTCTATATGTGTAGACTCTTATGAGCCTCCAGTGTGTTATATCAGCCTGGAACAATTTTCAGCAAATGTCGCCAGGATATGTGGTGGTACTTTAGCATACGTTTACTTCACATTTCAAGAAAAAAGGGTTGGGAGTTGGTGGCGGTTACTAGTGGTATTCTAATCATTTTAATTTGTATTTAGTTCCTTTGAACTTTCGGTACTTTGAATTTCATATCGCTCAATTGCTGCAAGACCGGGAAGTTCCACTGTTCCTTGTAAGGTGTGAGTCGATTGATTTTTTTATTTAAGCCCTTCATGCTGCAAATAAGCGATATATGATATATTCTTTTTTTGTAATCTAAATTAAAAATTTTCAAATATAACTGAAGTGTGCTCATAAAATAATTTTTGTTCCGGGTTCAGAATTTTAGTAATATATTTTTTTATTTTTATAAATTAAGCGTTATGATTATATATATACATATATATACATATATATATATATATATATATATAATAAAACATATTTAATCCGCCTTTAAATTTCAAAATCTTGTGATGCTTTTAACTCCACCCAAAAATCTGATATCAGGTGTGTCTGGTTACTTTCCCTGCAGGAATTGTCCAGTAACTTCTTTCTGAGAGAGTAAGGTAGTTTTATTCTCTTTTGCAAGAAAAATGCGAAAAGTAAACAGACGGCATCCCTGCAGAAGCTTGCAACTAATCAGCTGATTTGTCAAAACAAACCAATTTGTCCGCCATTATAAAGAATTAAAAGAAAGAAAACACAACCAGTTTAACAAAAACAAAAACAATTAGTCTTGCTAATTCCAAAAAAATTATTTTCAAATTGAAAGCACAAAAATAAATAAACAAACAATAGAAAACATCTGATTGAATGTCGATGTATGAGAAGAAGAAGAGTTGCAAGAGATTGCAAGAAGAAATTTTTCCAGCAAGAATTTGCAAACTCTCACTGAAAGAACTGTCAAAATTTCTCTCTCCAACCGCTCTCTTTTGCAGAACTTTTGGGTTAACAGACGACTTCCAGTAACAATTTGTAACAATTGTTACAAACTTTAGGGTAACCAGACACACCTATCATTTAATTTCCTTTATAAATTTCATCAGCTGTTTTAAATTTTTACTTTCATAACATCATTTTTTTTATTCCGTTTCTTTGTCTTTGTATTTAGTTTCGAATTTATTTTCTTCATGTTGATTTGCCTTATTTTTCCTTATTGTAGTTGTTGTTATTATTTGTTGTTAACATATCTTTGTTCAAGTTCATCATCAGCTGTTTTGGTTTTTTTTTTATTTTCTCTGGCCGTATCTCGAATGGCTGCAATATTCAGCTACCATATGACCGACCAGATACATAGCCTGTTATGACCAGGTTTCTTCTTGTTTTTCTTGGTTTTTGTTTACATTTCCATTTTGGTAACTTGTTTGTTATTTATTTTTATTTTCGATCAGCATTTTTATTAATACATATGCCTACCATTACGCACAAAACTTGGTTTGAATGAGTGGATAGACGGATTCGATACGTGTTGAATAAGAGAGTGAATAGTAATTCAGATATGAGGAAGGTATAAATATTATTGGGAAATCCCACCACCCAGTTATAACCCCAATTATTAATAAAATTGTCTGCTAAGAAATTACCAAATTACAGATAGGTTGCATAGGTTACAGTAAGACCGGATAAGACATTCAATGCATTTATGAAAATAAGGCGACCATCGGTCCGGTTGAAGATAATGAGGTTTTTTTTAATGAACGACTGACCTCTTCTCCTATATCTTTCTATGTTAATCTATGATCTTTTTTTATCATAGTTATTCTTTTGAATTTTTTTTGAATACACCACCCAGACAGAGGGCAACAACAATGTAATTGAACTCCCACCCGTGGCCAGTACCTACCGGCATTTGATGATAACACCGAGGCAATTGTTTGCAATGAATAATTTATAATTATATTTGTGTGTTGGAGATTGTGTTGTTATTATTATTTTCTAGCTGATAAGCAGATTTTTTTCTTTCAGAATACTTTCATTTTAATTGTTCCACTACTACTACTCGCTGAGATCTGTCAGAGGAGCAGGAGGAGAAAACTACTGAAAGTAGAAGTCGAATAATCAACAAGTAAAAAGTTCGGACGTACATTTTATATTTGAAATCGATCGGGACTTTTATTTGGGGGCCATAAAATGATGACTTTTTGGTACTAAGATTTCAAGGTGTTGCAATGGTGTTTCAGATTATTTTTTCGAAAAATTCCTTTAGATTTGACTTATGTAGTTTTGTTATGATTTTTTTAATATTTCACTGACAAGCTGAAAATCTTTCTCTAAAATATATATACACATATTTATATTTCCAACAATAAGGACAAAATTTCTTAAAATATGAAGTGTAAATATAGCCGCATAAAAATATTCCAATATGTACACAATAATACATAAAGAGGTTCCGATACCAGCAGCTGTTTAAAAATGTTCACAACTTCTGAAAAAAAACCTCCAGTGATCTTTTACAAAACACAAGGAGGATCGTGGCTACACAAGAAAAAGAAGAAGAAGATCCCGAGAGCTACTATTCACTCCTTCTATAACACATTTAAAATTATGTATATCTGTCTGTCCCGGTGAGCAGATTTTGTTTTGTCTAAAAATATGCCAGGAGAAGACGGGCAGGCAGACAGACACATCTTCCTTTTTTATTTTTATTATTTGGGATATTAAATGCAGAGATTTTCAAAAAGAGCCTGACATTCTCTAGCAGTGCAACCAGTGATTTTTCTGGTAGGGTGCTGCCTCTTTGTTAGGAGTCCCCATTACACGTGTTCGGAACAATAACAACAAACACGACAACATCACTAGTACACACACTTCAATTCAAAACTATTTTATTTTTGCGTTTTAAAAATACATACAGACAAACACCGCAGCAACTGAATGTGAACGACGATGTTGATTGTCGTCGCCGTAGTATCGGATTTTTTGTTTGGTTATTTTCCACATGTGTTACTTTGTAAGCGGTAGCGACAGTCGAGTTGAAATGACAGACAGGCGAATAGCCAGACAGATATATTGCAATCTCTCTTGAGGGTAAAATGTTATGCCGCTTAATGAATGCAGAAAGTAATTTATATATTTTATTTTTTTTTGCATTACTCCCATACGTACTTACATACATGCGGGACATTAGTCACATTTGAGGGTTCACTTCGTTTGAATTTTGAAAAATTGTATGGGGAAGTTGTTTTTGGTTTACATTAGGGAGATATATTTAGAAAAAAAAAAAATATTAATAAAAATGCAGGAAGGGGTAAAAGGATGTTTTTTTTATATACAAACTTTAGAAGTCATTTCAGTATCGAGTCCAATTCAAATATATCGTGACATGATATATTCTGAAACAAAAAGACGTAACTACAACACAATTATAGTACAACAAAGTGACTAATTATTATCCGATTGAGACTAAAATTTGTACAGCGTACCAAATTGAATCTAGAGTGACGTGTGTTGAGTTTTGTTGAATTCGGTTCAGATTTAGACATATCTCCCACACATTTTGTCCTCCGATTTTAGGTAAATGGTACACCAAAGTCCCTATATATCATTCGATTTGCACGAAATTTGGTATAGCCTACTAAATTAAGTCTAGAATGATGTGTGTTAAGTTTCGTGAAAATCAGTTCAAATTTAGATATAGCTTCCATATATAGTTTCGGCCGATTTTAGGTAAATAGTGCACCAAAGTCCTTGAAAACCATTCGATTTGCACGAAATATGGCATGGCGTATTAAATTTAGTCTAGAATGATGTGTGCTAAGTTTCGTGAAAACCTCCATCTAGCCATTGGCGGGTTGAATTACCGATTTGATCCACATTTTTCATAGAGTAATATTCTAAATATAGATTAAGTTAGACACTTATCGGTCCACTTCAATCCACTATTTTTATAACAGATCGATCCACTCTAAAAAATATAAAAAAATAAATTTCGAGGAAAATAGAACCGGTTTCCTAAATTTTTGAACCGGATAATATCCGATTTTAACCGGATTTTTAACCGGTTTCAATACTTTACGCGCCTATTATTAGGAAGCTAGTAAACAAACGGCCGTACTGTTATCGATTTTATTTTCGGAATATCCGGTTCAAAAATTTAGAAAACCGGTTCTTTTTTCCTCGGAATTTATTTTCTTATTTTACTCTGTGAGGATGATGGGGAGACGTAAACGATTGAGAATCTCAGGTGTCGCTGTCCAGTTCTCGCCTGCAGGCGACATCGATTAGTCGGTTCACTTTCCACAATTCTAAAAAAGTACATCTTCGGAAATAATTTTGGGTCATAAAAGACCTCTTCTGAAGTCATATAAATCTGTAGAAAATCACAGCAGAGGCCACATGTTATATTTGGAAAGATATCCTCTTCAGCGTCATTCTATGTAGTGATGACCTGCCGAAAAGTGGTGTCTCCAAAGTCGCTTGAGCTTTTTCTGCCTTGAGGATGGCACTTATTGTGTTTCATCTATTAAAGTATGGCCTATTGGAGTTTTTCTATTTATAAAATATCTTTCGAACTTTCTTTCGTGTGCAGAAGTTATTACATGGTATTTTAAATACATTTTCAGACCTTCATCCATTTGCAATTATGTAGAAGCCATTTCCTATGTAGTGGTCATTAATTTTATAATGAACCCATATATTCTATATTAAGGATCTATGTAGGTCATATCGAACCCATCGCATATATTCCATAATGGGGATATTTTATTCCAGAGGAATTTTGTTCGTATAGTAGAAATCTACATCAGAGGTCACTGAATACAATTCTATAGCATAAAGAACTTCTTTGGATGTAAGCTGGTCTATAGGGTAGGTCTCTTAACTAAATTACTTAAAATATGTATTTCGTGTAGAAGACTTGGTTTAAGAGATATTCCAAACATTTTGAAATTCCCAAACCTAGTTGACCTACTATAGCGTGTTCAATTCAAAACAAATTTATTATTCAATGCTAATGCGTAAATTGTAATTTTTAAAATTAAAACCATTTTCAAAGCCATTGAGTAATTTACAGTAGTGGGGGACGGTGGCAGAATGACAGCAACAACAACAATGAATGAAAAACTAATGAAATGTTGTAATTTTCTTATTCGGTCTTTTGTCATTTCCCCATTCACATTCTGCACATTACTTGGCGGAATGACTGTGGTTTTGTTTTCCGATTACTTCTGCAAAGTGGATACATTCTTACATACATTACTAGATAGATATATATGTAGGTAGGTACACACACTTTGCTAAACTGTGTAATTAACAAAAATAAATAAAGGAAAAAAAGAAAGGTAAACTTGCAAACAAAGAAAATTTTAAAGCAACAACAACAACAACGACAAGAAACAAAATTGTTATGAATTAAGTCAACAAAAAAATGATGGCAAACTAGCTGCTTGGCTGCTGCTGGCTGACTGACTGGCAGGTTGGCGGTCATAATGGTGGTACAATTTTCATTTTAACAAGTAGGAACAACAAAAACAAATATCGGTAGGAAGGTAGGTTGTTTGGTTAAATGTGGGACATGGCGAAATTGCTATCATTATTATTTTCAAAAATATTCCATGAGTCATGTTTTGTAAGTTCCTGGTAGGAAGTAATACAGTAATACTATAAATACCACTGAGTCTTTATAAAGACCGTTGGTATCTACACAGAGGTCCCTATACAGAACAAATTGATATTTATAAAGACCTGTGGTCTCTATACAGACCAATTGTTCTTTATAAAGACCCTAGGTCTCTATACAGACCAATTGGTCATTATAAAGACCGTTGAACTCTATACAGCCCAATTAGTCTTTATAAAGACCGTTGGTCTCTATACAGACCAATTGTTCAATATAAAGACCCGAGGTCTCTATACATCTCAATTGGTCTTTATAAAGACCGTTGAACTCTATACAGACCGTTGGTCTCTATACAGTCCAATTGGTCTTTATAAAGACCTGTGGTCTCTATACAGACTAATTGGTCTTTATAAACACCTGCGATCTCTATACAGACCAATTGTTCTTTATAAAGACCTTGGGTCTCTATACAGACCAATTGTTCTTTATAAAGACCTTGGCTCTATACAGACCAATTGGTCTTTATAAAGACCTGCGGTCTCTATACAGACCAAATGGTCTTTATAAAGACCCAAGGTCTCTATACAGACTAATTGGTCTTTATAAAGACCCAAGGTCACTATACTGACCAATTGGTCTTTATAAAGACCCAAGGTCACTATACAGACCAAATGGTCTTTATAAAGACCCAAGGTCACTATACAGACCAAATGGTCTTTATAAAGACCCAAGGCCTGTATACAGACCAATTGGTCTTTATAAAGACCCAAGGTCTCTATACAGCCCAATTGGTCTTTATAAACACCTGCGGTCTCTATACAGCTCAATTGGTCTTTATAAAGAACTATGGTCACTATACAGTCCAATTGGTCTTTATAAAGTCCCGAGGGCTTTATACAGACCAATTGGTCAGTATAGTGACCTTGGGTCTTTATAAAGACCAATTAGTCTGTATAGAGACCTTGGGTCTTTATAAAGACCATTTGGTCTGTATAGAGACCGCAGGTCTTTATAAAGACCAATTGGTCTGTATAGAGCCAAGGTCTTTATAAAGAACAATTGGTCTGTATAGAGACCCAAGGTCTTTATAAAGAACAATTGGTCTGTATAGAGATCGCAGGTGTTTATAAAGACCAATTAGTCTGTATAGAGACCACAGGTCTTTATAAAGACCAATTGGACTGTATAGAGACCAACGGTCTGTATAGAGTTCAACGGTCTTTATAAAGACCAATTGAGATGTATAGAGACCTCGGGTCTTTATATTGAACAATTGGTCTGTATAGAGACCAACGGTCTTTATAAAGACTAATTGGGCTGTATAGAGTTCAACGGTCTTTATAATGACCAATTGGTCTGTATAGAGACCTAGGGTCTTTATAAAGAACAATTGGTCTGTATAGAGACCACAGGTCTTTATAAATATCAATTTGTTCTGTATAGGGACCTCTGTGTAGATACCAACGGTCTTTATAAAGACTCAGTGGTATTTATAGTATTACTGTATTACTTCCTACCAGGAACTTACAAAACATGACTCATGGAATATTTTTGAAAATAATAATGATAGCAATTTCGCCATGTCCCACATATTTAACCAAACAACCTACCTTCCTACCGATATTTGTTTTTGTTGTTCCTACTTGTTAAAATGAAAATTGTACCACCATTATGACCGCCAACCTGCCAGTCAGTCAGCCAAGCAGCCAAGCAGCTAGTTTGCCATCATTTTTTTGTTGACTTAATTCATAACAATTTTGTTTCTTGTCGTTGTTGTTGTTGTTGCTTTAAAATTTTCTTTGTTTGCAAGTTTACCTTTCTTTTTTTCCTTTATTTATTTTTGTTAATTACACAGTTTAGCAAAGTGTGTGTACCTACCTACATATATATCTATCTAGTAATGTATGTAAGAATGTATCCACTTTGCAGAAGTAATCGGAAAACAAAACCACAGTCATTCCGCCAAGTAATGTGCAGAATGTGAATGGGGAAATGACAAAAGACCGAATAAGAAAATTACAACATTTCATTAGTTTTTCATTCATTGTTGTTGTTGCTGTCATTCTGCCACCGTCCCCCACTACTGTAAATTACTCAATGGCTTTGAAAATGGTTTTAATTTTAAAAATTACAATTTACGCATTAGCATTGAATAATAAATTTGTTTTGAATTGAACACGCTATAGTAGGTCAACTAGGTTTGGGAATTTCAAAATGTTTGGAATATCTCTTAAACCAAGTCTTCTACACGAAATACATATTTTAAGTAATTTAGTTAAGAGACCTACCCTATAGACCAGCTTACATCCAAAGAAGTTCTTTATGCTATAGAATTGTATTCAGTGACCTCTGATGTAGATTTCTACTATACGAACAAAATTCCTCTGGAATAAAATATCCCCATTATGGAATATATGCGATGGGTTCGATATGACCTACATAGATCCTTAATATAGAATATATGGGTTCATTATAAAATTAATGACCACTACATAGGAAATGGCTTCTACATAATTGCAAATGGATGAAGGTCTGAAAATGTATTTAAAATACCATGTAATAACTTCTGCACACGAAAGAAAGTTCGAAAGATATTTTATAAATAGAAAAACTCCAATAGGCCATACTTTAATAGATGAAACACAATAAGTGCCATCCTCAAGGCAGAAAAAGCTCAAGCGACTTTGGAGACACCACTTTTCGGCAGGTCATCACTACATAGAATGACGCTGAAGAGGATATCTTTCCAAATATAACATGTGGCCTCTGCTGTGATTTTCTACAGATTTATATGACTTCAGAAGAGGTCTTTTATGACCCAAAATTATTTCCGAAGATGTACTTTTTTAGAATTGTGGAAAGTGAACCGACTAATCGATGTCGCCTGCAGGCGAGAACTGGACAGCGACACCTGAGATTCTCAATCGTTTACGTCTCCCCATCATCCTCACAGAGTAAAATAAGAAAATAAATTCCGAGGAAAAAAGAACCGGTTTTCTAAATTTTTGAACCGGATATTCCGAAAATAAAATCGATAACAGTACGGCCGTTTGTTTACTAGCTTCCTAATAATAGGCGCGTAAAGTATTGAAACCGGTTAAAAATCCGGTTAAAATCGGATATTATCCGGTTCAAAAATTTAGGAAACCGGTTCTATTTTCCTCGAAATTTATTTTTTTATATTTTTTAGAGTGGATCGATCTGTTATAAAAATAGTGGATTGAAGTGGACCGATAAGTGTCTAACTTAATCTATATTTAGAATATTACTCTATGAAAAATGTGGATCAAATCGGTAATTCAACCCGCCAATGGCTAGATGGAGGTTTTCACGAAACTTAGCACACATCATTCTAGACTAAATTTAATACGCCATGCCATATTTCGTGCAAATCGAATGGTTTTCAAGGACTTTGGTGCACTATTTACCTAAAATCGGCCGAAACTATATATGGAAGCTATATCTAAATTTGAACTGATTTTCACGAAACTTAACACACATCATTCTAGACTTAATTTAGTAGGCTATACCAAATTTCGTGCAAATCGAATGATATATAGGGACTTTGGTGTACCATTTACCTAAAATCGGAGGACAAAATGTGTGGGAGATATGTCTAAATCTGAACCGAATTCAACAAAACTCAACACACGTCACTCTAGATTCAATTTGGTACGCTGTACAAATTTTAGTCTCAATCGGATAATAATTAGTCACTTTGTTGTACTATAATTGTGTTGTAGTTACGTCTTTTTGTTTCAGAATATATCATGTCACGATATATTTGAATTGGACTCGATACTGAAATGACTTCTAAAGTTTGTATATAAAAAAAACATCCTTTTACCCCTTCCTGCATTTTTATTAATATTTTTTTTTTTTCTAAATATATCTCCCTAATGTAAACCAAAAACAACTTCCCCATACAATTTTTCAAAATTCAAACGA
>NW_026883265.1:0-45893 GCF_032173495.1 Musca vetustissima | reverse complement strand
GTGTGCTATATTTCGTGAAAATCGGTTCAGATTTAAATATAGCTCCCATATATAAATTTTCTTCCGATTTTAGGTAAATGGTGTACCAAAGTCCCTATAAATAGCTTTCGATTTGCACGAAATTTGGCACAGCGTAATGAATTAGGATTGGAATTATGTGTGTTAAGTTTCCTGAAAATCAGTTCAGATTTAGATATAGCTCCCATATATATTTTCGTCCGATTTAAGGTAAATGGTGCACCAAAGTCCATAAATAGCTTTCGATTTGCACGAAATTTGGCACAGCGTACTGAATAGAGCCTAAAATGATGTGTGCTATATTTCGTGAAAATCGATTCAGATTGAGATATAGCTCCCATATATATTTTCGTCCGATTTATTGTGAATTGTCCACCAAAGTCCCTATATATCTTTCGATTTGCACGAAATTTGGCACAGCGTACTCAATTAAGCCTAGAATGAGGTGTGTTAAGTTTCCTGAAAATCGGTTCAGATTTAGATATAGCTCCCATATATATTTTCGTCCGATTTAATGTAAATGATCCACCATAGTACCTCTATATCTTTCGATTTGCACGAAATTTGGCACAGCGTAATGAATTAGGTGTAGACTGATGTGTGTTGAGTTTCCTGAAATCGTTGAAATCGGTTCATTTCGCTGTTCCTTTAAAAATGCGTCGTCTTTTAGGATTCATTTGTTAAATATACCCAAAGTGGAGAAGGGTATCATTTAGTCGGCCCCGTCCGACTTTACTACTTTCCTTACTGTTTTTGTTTTTTAAATACCTTTTAAGCCTCTACAATAGGAGTGAAATAGGCGAGGAGATCCCTCCAAAGTCCAAAAGAGGTGTTGACTTTTTGAAAATATTTTTCAAAGGACCTACACAAGGTGTGGATTAAAAAAAAATCTGATAGATCAACACAACGTGTGGATTTAAAAAATATCCTATGGATCTATACAAGGCGTGGATTTAAAAAAATCCTATGGATCTACATAAGGCGTGGATTTAAAAATAATTCCTATTGATCTACACAAGACGTAGATTAAAAAAATCCTATTGATCTACACAAGGCCTGGATTTAAAAAAATTTCTTATGGATCTACACAAGGCGTGGATTTAGAAAAAATTTCCTATGGATCTACACAAGGCGTGGATTTAAAAAAAATCCTATGGATCTACACAAGGCGTGGATTTAAAAAAAACATCCTATAGATCTACACAAGGCGTGGATTTAAAAAAATTCCTATAGATCTACACAAGAGTGGATTTAAAAAAAATTCCTATAGATCTACACAAGCGTGGATTTAAAAAAAATTTCCTATAGATCTACACAAGGCGTGGATTTAAAAAAACCTATGGATCAGCGAATAAGTAATGACAATACTTATACGCCACAAAAGAAGACCTATGGATCTACATAAGGCGTGGATTTAAAAAAATCCTATGGATCTACATAAGGCGTGGATTTAAAAAAATCCTATGGATCTACACAAGGCGTGGATTTAAAAAATTTCCTATGGATCTACACAAGGAATGGATTTAAACAAATTTCTTATGGATCTACACAAGGCGTGAATTAAAAAAAAATCCTGTGGATCTACACAAGGCGTCGATTTAAAAAAAATCTATGGATCTACACAAGGCGTGGATTTTAAAAAAACGCCTATGGATCAGCGTATAAGTAATGACAATACTTATACGCCACAAAAGAAGATCCTATGGATCTACATAAGGCGTGGATTTAAAAAAATCCTATGGATCTACACAAGGCGTGGATTTAAAAAAATTTCCTATAGATCTACACAAGGCGTGGATTTAAAAAAAATTTCCTATGGATTTAAAAACATTTCCTATGGATCTACACAAGGTGTGGATTTAAAAAAATTTCCTGTGGATCTACACAAGGCGTGGTTTTAAAAAAAATCCTATGGATCTACACAAGGCGTGGATTTAAAAAAAAAATCCTATGGATCTACACAAGGCGTGGATTTAAAAAATAAAATCCTATGGATCTACACAAGGCGTAGATTTAAAAAAAATCCTAGGGATCAGCGTATAAGTAATGACAATACTTATACGCCACACAAAACCCTTTAATACATCTGGACCTGTTTTATTAAGCAATATTGTTGTATGTCTTAGGAGAGGAAGCGTGGATTTTTAAAGAATATTTTTCAAGGCATCTATAATAGGCGCGGAATGTCATTAGGCATCTGCAATAGACAAGGTCGTTTATGCCTCCTTACAAGAGATGACTGCTATAATAGGCGTGAATTTTTTAAATATTTTTCAAGCTTTAAGAAAACCTGGATTTTTGGAAATATTTTTTTTATACACCCACAATTTTTTAAAGTATAAGAAAGTCTCTGTTTTTCCAATACATATTTCTTTCAATCTCAAAAATATTCGAATCGTTTCGTTTAATATAATTTGACCTCAAAATTCATACCTTGATAATTCCCCCATCATTGCTTTTTCGGTGTTGTAACTTCAATGCACTTGAATAAAGAGTTCATGTACGCATACCCACATACATATGTATGTACACAACATATGTATGTATGTATGTGCAATCATAAACATAATCAAAAAAATACATGCATGTGCAACCTACAAAAATAAAAACTGAAAACAACAACAACACTTTTACTTTCATAACAAAAAATTTCTGTGCAATATTGGGCCCGATCAATATATTCCCAATTTCCCCCAACACTTCCCTTCCCCCTCCTTCCCCTTCTTCTCCTGTAAAAAACCCAAACAAAAATTGAGTGCTCCAATTCTGTTTTATTTCACTTTGATTGCAGTTGTTGTTGTTGTAGTTTGGCATAGCTTGGAATGCAACGAAAACTTGCTGCCGATACCATACAACAACATGATTTGGTATTACTCACACATATACAGGGGGAAACATATACAAACACATGTATGTGTGTGTGTTTGATTATGAACTCAATATGAATTTTAATTTTGTTGTTGTTATTTTGGTTGATTCGATCCATATTAATTTGTTTATTAATTATTTTTTTTATTCGGGGGAGCGTTTTTTGGGTCTCGTTAAGCTTAACGAAGAGGAGTAGCAGCATTGCACATCGGCTTGGGGATGTGTGTGTGTAATCATTATCTATGTATCAGTATCTCTGTGTGTATTGTGTGAGTATGCATTTCATAGCATTTTTATTATAAATTGTTGCCGTTTATTTGAATATCAGTTTGTTTGTCTTACCATTTCAGTATTTTTTCTGTTTTTCTGTTTTTTCTTTCTGGGTTTCCATTTGTTTGCCTGATGAGCAGCTCTTATTTCTCAATCGGGTGTCGTTTTTATTAAATGGGGTCATTAATTTGTAAACGACACTTTTAGTCGAAACGGTGGTTGGAGGGGTTCGAACAACCCGATGCCAATTGGAAGGCAGGGTATCACCATGGTATGCCATGCATGCCTCCTGCTGGTGAATGCAGTGAAAGTGATATTAGGAATTAATATTCCACAAAACAGTGGCCATAAGCAAAAATTCTAATTATTATTATTAAAAATTTTGATCGTGGGGATATGTAATCAAAAAAAGTAAGTGTGGAGGAGGGGATGGAATTAATGGTTTTTTCTCTGAAAGACCTTCAGATGGAAATTGGCTTCTTTAAAAGTAGGTCCCATTAGCAGACCTACCAAAGAGAAATATTGAATTTCCTGGAATCGAAAAACTAAGAACTCATAATTTCTATTTACAAAATTACAGCAGAAAACATCGGGTGATGCAATTACAACAACAACAATTACGCCAAGTACAACATTACAACTTATAAACAATGCTATGTGTGCGGCGATGCCTTCTATCTCATGCCCTTCACCCACACAATAGAGGGCCAGCAGTCAGGCCACTGTACATAAACATTCATTGCAATTGCATTTGTTTCGGGGTGAAGGGCAATGAGGAAACAGCTGGAGCAAGTAATGAAGACAGCATGCATGGAAACAGCAGATAGCTTTCATTCAAAGGCAAACAATAGAAAAAAAATAGAGAGCAACGACCTAAAAAAAAGCTTAAAATGGTATATATCTATCGAAGACCTCCAAGGGGTCTCCAACTGCAATAGAAGACACATAGGCTATCAAACTTACAAAAAAGGTGTAGATTTTTTTAAAAATATTTCTAGACTTTTAAAAAAGATATTTCTGGACATTACCAACAAGCGCAGATTTAAAAAAAAATGTTCTATGCTTTACCAAGAGGCATTATCCAGAGGTGTGGATTTTTATACCCTACACAACTATGTCGTTTGTAACGCCGCGAAATATTGGTCCTAGACCCACATTTATGTATACCGGTCGCCATATCTCGACTAGCTGAGTCGATCTAGACATGTGTGTCCGTCCGTCCGTCTGTACATTATAATTTGTAAACATGATACAGGCCACAGTTATGGACCAATCTTCACGAAATTTTGCATATTGAATGGGTTCTGGCCAATGAAGACCCCTATTCTTTTTGGATCGGTTAATATTTAGGGGATGAAATGGACCAAAAACTTTATTTTTGTCTAATTTTCTGGTCGCTCTAGAGGCCGCAATTATGGTCCTAACACCGCGAATGCATGGAGAAGGGGATCGGGCCAAAGAATAAGCATGCCTGTTTAGATAAAGATCGGTCAATATATAGCGGTTCCTGGACCCTGACTTTTGTGTGAAAAATGACAAAATTTGTATTCTATGGCGTATATATTTGCCCCTGAAGGACCTAGACCCAAAAAGTTGATAGTATGTTCAAAAGGAGTGGTTGACCTTTAAATGATGTCAATTATATGGTCGTATGTACTCAGATGTGGGAGCTACACTTAAATATTTATAGGTGCTTAGTAACCCAAAACCACACTAGAGGGCGGAAATATAGCGCTGATTGCTTTGAAAATTTCCATGAGATGTCAGTTATGGCCAAGGACAACGCCTATAACTTTCGGTGACGATCAGATAATAATTTTAGGATGAAGTGGACCGAAAACTTAACATTTTGTGTGGGCGTTTTTTTTTTTTTTTTTTTTTTTTTTGAGTCGATCTATAGGTCACAATTGAAAGCCCAAAATTACAACATAACCCACGGTAAAGAGAATCTGGACAAGTACAGCCCTCGTCTACTAAATTTTAGTAATATATGTTGACCTTTAGTCAGGTAGGGTATTATATGGTCGGCCCCGTACGACTATACTGCTCCCTTCACTGGTTTAGAAATATTTCTAGGCATTATAAAGAGGCGTGGATTTTTTAAAAAAAAAATATTTCTAGGCATTATCTGCATTCGTAGATTTTTTGTACCCTTCAACACACTGTGGTACAGGATATTATGTCTTTGTACATATGTTTGTAACAGGCAAAAGGAATCAAGATAGACCCATGGTTCCTTTTGAGCATATGCATAGAATCACTTTCTGCGTCGATTTACACATGTCCGTCCATGTATTTTTGTGAAGAACGTACAGGTTGCATTTATGATCCGATTTGGATGAAATTTGGCACCGTTCACTTATTTGGCCCAAGAACGAACTACATTGAAATTGAAGGTAATCAGTTCAGATTTAAATATAGCTCCCATATATAGAGTCGTCCGATTTTATGTAATTGATGCACCAAACTCCCAATATTTGTCCGATTGGGACAAAATTTTGCACAGCGCACTGAATCAGGTCCATTCTGAGTCGATTTATGCATGTCTGTCCGTCTGTTGATGTTAAATTGTAAACAAAGTACAGGTCGAAACAAGGACGAATCCTATTTAAATTGGGAAAAATCGGTTCAGATTTAGATATAGCTCCCATATATAGTTTCGTCCGATTTTATGTAAATGGTGTACCAAAGCCCCTATATATCTTTGGATTTACACGAAATTTGGTATGTGTGCCAAGTCTCGTGAAACTCGATTTAGATTTATATATAGCTCCTATATATATAGCACCAAAGTCCCTGCAAATCATTTGATTGACACGAATTTTGGTACAGCGTACTAAATTAGGTCTAGAATGATGTGTGCTAAGTTTCCTGAAAATCGGTCCAGATTTAGATATAGCTCCTATATATAGTTTCGCCCGATTTTAGGTAAATGGTGCACTAAAGTCCCTGCAAATCATTCGATTGGCACGAATTTTGGCATAGCGTACTAAATTAAGTCTAGAATGATGCTTGCTAAGTTTGCCGAAAATCGGTTCAGATTTAGATATAGCTCCCGTACATAGTTTCGTCCGATTTTATGTAAATGATGCACCAAACTCTCAATATATGTCCGATTGGGACAATATTTGGGACAGCGCGCTGAATCAGGTGCATGCTTATTTGTGCGAAGTTTCGTGAAAATCGGTTCAGATTTCGATATAGCTCCCGTATATAGTTTCGCCCGATTTTATGTAAATGGTGCACCAAAGTCCCTGCAAATCATTTGATTGACACGAATTTTGTTATAGCGTACTAAACTAAGTCTAGAATGATGTGTACTAAGTTTCGTGAAAAAAATCGGACGAAATATAGTTTCGTCCGATTTTTGGTGAATACTGCACCAAAGTCCCTGAAAATCATTCGATTTCCACGAATTTTGGCATAGCGTATTGAATTAAGTCTAGAATGATGTGTTGTAAGTTTCGTGAAAATCGGTTCAGATTTAGATATAGCTCCCATATATAGTTTCGTCCGATTTTTGGTGAATGCTACACCAAACTCCCAGTATTTGTCCGATTGAGACAAAATTTTGCACAGAGTACTGCATTAGATCCAGACTGATGTCTTCGAAGTTTTTTTTTAATCGGTTCAGATTTAGAGATAGCTCCCATATATAGTTTCCTGAAAATCGGTTCAGATTTAGACATAGCTCCCATATATAATTTCGTCCGATTTTTTTTTTTTTTTTTTTTTTTTTTTTGAATTGGATTGGAACAACATTTTGCACAAAGCTCTGAATTAGATCCAAACTGATGTCTTCGAAGTTATTTTTATTCGGTTCAGATTTAGATGCAGCTCCCAATATTAGTCTGATTGAGTAAAATTTTGCAAATATCTATTTAGATAGCATATTTAATCTCGCCCGATTCCATCTCAATGGTACTTCAATGTAGATATTGTAGGGTGCATGAAGGGTATCATATAGTCGGCACCGTCCGACTTTTGAACTTTCCTTACTGGTTAAAAAAATATTTCTAGGCATTATAAAGAGGCGTGGATTTTGTTAAAACTATTTCTAGGCATTAAAAAAAAATATGGCTAGGCATTATCAAGAGGCATTCTATCAAAATATTTTTTGGATAAGCCTAAGATTTTTTTAAATCCACGCCTATTAACATGTCCTCACAATATTTTTTTTAATGCACGGCTATTTACAAGGCCTCAGAAAATTTTTTTTTTAATGCACGGCTATTTACAAGGCCTCAGAATATTTTTTTTAATGCACGGCTATTTACAAAGCCTCAGAGTATTTTTTAATGCACGGCTATTAACAAGGCCTCGGAGTATTGTATTAATTCAAACCTAGTAATATTGGCTTCAGAATATTTTTTTTAATCCGCGTCTGGTTATGCCTCAGAATATTTTTTTTTTAAGTCCACGTCTGGTTATAAGGCCTCAGAATATTCTTTTAAAGCCCACGCCTGGTTATAAGGCCTCAGAATATGTTTTTAAAAAATCCACGCCTGGTTATAATGCCAATAATGATGAAAATATTTTTTTTACAATTTTGCTAGTGCTCTGAAATTCTAGTTCCTCTCCGTTAGAAGTTCAATAGACGGTCTACGAACTCAATTGATTTACCTTCAACTTGAAGAAGAAGTCCATGAAGGTGATTGACCAAGTTTCCGGGTTGATGGCTGTCATTCTATTTCATGTTTACGAAAACGGCAAGCAAAATATAATCCGTTACCCAGTCAGTCGTCATCAGTCGTTCCCCTTTAAGCTTCTTAAGAGTCTCGATGGCTTGCAGATTACATCATTGATGTTAAATGCAGCCATAGCAGCGGATCGATTTTTTTAAACTTCATCCAGCGCAACGTTTTTATCTTTTCCCTCTTTAAATTCCTATGCGAATGGTGGAGGAGACTGTGGTGGCGTTCCCTAAACTGGGTGAGAATAATCAAGTGGAACTAATGCACATCTCTGTGTGTTGTTGACTTAAATATATACTTAACAATGATGATGAGGAACAACATCAGCAGCAGCAACAATGAGGAGGAGGAGGAGTATGAGGATGATAATGGCAACTATGTTGCTGTTGTTGTCATTGTCAAACAAAACAAAAGCAGTCGTTGTTGTTAGTTGTGGCAACGACGTTCATTCCCTGCGTTTTTTTTTTTTTTTTTTTTTTGTTGTCGTTGTTTTTAACCAAATAATGCAGGTCATAGCATTCCGATTTTTTTCTCTGCCATCCAGCCAGATATTCACTTGGCTGGTTTGTTGACTGACTGAGGGTTCAATGATTAAGTTGTTGTCTTTTTTGTTTAGTTTTGTTGTGGTTGTTAGCTTTTGTTGCTGCCGCTGTTGTTGTTGTAGGGTTAGTCGTCGTTAATTGTTGACTGGCAATATTTACTGCCAGTGAGAATAGATGTTGCCTCGGCACGCACGCAAGCACGCATTCATTCATTCACTCACTCGGTTACATTGTTGTGTAATACACAACATTGTTAACTTGGCTCCCCATGTAACACTCCCCCCAACACCCTCACCACACTTCTCCTCCACCATTCAAGCTACCACCCTCTTACTTTCGTTAAAACTGTAAAAGCTATGCCCTTTTTACCATTTATCTCTTATCACTAGAAACAGCAACAACAACAATGCTTCAAACAACAACTACACCACATAACCTTAGATCACAATGTTGTACTTGCTGTTGTTGTCGTCGTTGATGTTGTGGGTATTCGCCGCATTTTTTCCAACATGTTGGCCCCCTTTGTTGCTTTTGTTAGGTTGTGTTTTATTCATTACTACTCTAAGCAAGGGAATGCATGATGTATGCGCTCGCGCTCCCTTTTCAATTGTTGTGTGACTTGCTGAAAAAAATCGAAAAAAAAACTGGGAATTGTGCCGCCACTAACTTTAGTGTTGTTGTTGCTGTTGTTGTCGTCATTGTCGCCATCGTTGTTACTGACCTAATTTTGTTAAATTTCGTTGTAATTTTTTTTTGTCTTCTGCAATATACTTGACTCAATACTACACCCCAAAAGAAGATCTTATAGACGAAGATTTTTATAATGCGGAAATATTTTTGGACACCCTACAGAAGGAAATGGATTACCTTTAAATACTTTATAAACTGGTTGAGATTAAAAAAATGTTTTGAGGCAGGTGTGCATGGATTTTTTAACAAAAATATTTCTAGGCCTTACCAACAGGCGGGGATTTTTTATACCTTTCTTCATCACACTGTGATACAGAGCATTATGCCCTTGCGCACATGTTTGTAACAGGTAAAAGGAAACGAGATAGACCCATGTTTCCTTTTGAGAATATGCATAGAAACACTTTCTGAGTTGATTTATGCATGCCCGTCCGTCAGTTGATGTTAAATTGTAAACAAAGTATCATCCGATTTGGATGAAATTTGGCACAGCTCATTTATTTGGCCCAATGACGAACCCTATTGAAATTAGAAAAAATTGATTCAAATTTAGATATATCTCCCATATGTAATTTCGTCCGATTTAAGGTAAATGATGCACCAAAGTCCCTAAAAATCTTTCGATTTGCCCGAAATTTAGCAAAGCGTATTGAATTAAGTCTAGAAAGATGTGTGCCAAGATTCGTGAAAATCGGTTTAGATTTAGATATAGCTCCCATATATATTTTAGCCCGATTTAAGGTAAATGGTGCGCCAAAGTCTCTATATATCTTTCGATTTGCCCGAAATTTGGCACAGCGTATTGAATTAAGTCTGGAATGATGTGTGTTAAGTTTGGTGAAAATCTGTTCAGATTTAGATATAGCTCCAATATATATTTTCGTCCGATTTGTAGTAAATAGTGCACCAAAGTCCCTATATATCTTTCGATTTGCACGAAATTTGGCGTAGCGTACTGCATTAGGCCCAGAATGGCGTACGTGATGTTTCGTGAAAATCGGTTCAGATTTAGATATAGCTCCCATATATATTTTCATCCGATTTAAGGTAAATAATGCGCCAAAGTCCGTTAATATCTTTCGATATGCACGAAATTTGGCATAGCGCACTAAATTAAGTCTAGAAAGATGTTTGCTAAGTTTCATCCGATTTGGATGAAATTTTGCACAGCTCATTTATTTGACCCAAGGACGAACCTTATTGAAATTAGACAAAAATCGATTCAGATTTAGATATAGCTCCCATATATAATTTCGTCCGATTTAATGTAAATGGTGCGCCAAAGTCCCTTAATATCTTTCGATATGCACGAAATTTGATATAGCGTACTGAACTAGGCCTAGAATGGCGTACGTGATGTTTCGTGAAAATCGATTCAGATTTAAATATAACTCCCATATATATTTTCGTCCGATTTAATGTAAATGGTCCACCAAAGTCCCTAAACATCTTTTGATTTGCACGAAATTTGGCATATCGTAGTAAATTAAGTCTAGACAGACGTGTGCTTCGTGGAAATCGGTTCAGATTTAGATATAGCTCCCACATAAATTTTCGTCCGATTTAAGGTAAATGGTGCACAAAAGTCCCTAAATAGCTTTCGTTCAATTTCATGTCACTGTTCTTTCGAAAAGGCGATGTCTGTTAGGAGACTATGTAAAATATACCCAAATTGGTGAAAGGTGTCATATAGTCGGCCCAGTCCGACTTTACTACTTTCCTTACAGGTCAAATTTTAATAAAGTGTGGATTTTTTAAACAATATTCTGAGGCCTTTTACCCGTTTTTTCAAAAATATTTATTTTAAAATATTTTTTCCCCTTCCAACTACGAAAGTCGTCAAACGAATCGGGAGATCTAAAAATAAATACTCGTTAAATGTTTAAAACTCCTCTTACGGGTTTTAGGTATTTATTATTTGCAAAATTTTAAAAATAAAAACCAAAATGAAAAGGGGGAGACGAAGCACTTCGTAGCCACAACAAAGTAATGAACACCCATCCAGACACACAAATTGTAACTAATGAGAGGGGGAAACCCCTATGTGTAGACATATGCCACGTGACAATCTATCCAAAAAAAGAACAGGGGGAAACCACGGCAATATAGCTTTGTAGCTGGGGATTGTAGCTAGACGACTACCCTACATAAAATTGGTGTAGCATATCCTCCCATGGCTGAAAGGCAGATGTTGACACATTATGCCAAAAAAAGAATAATAAATGCTTTTGAAAAACACACATATTTTTTTGAATGAAGAGGAACACCTACCACAACACCCTTCTTCTTTTAACTAAAGTCAATGGACAATTTGCCTCCTAACACATTCCACTTCCCCACTACCCCGCTCTTTCCTTCATATTTCAGTAATTTATATTTGGAGACAGTAACCATAAAATAAGCCTTATTTATTTTATCAATGAATGAATGAATGATGCCATCCATAGTAACCAAATGGATTTTTGGGGTTTGGGTGCAAAGTTTTTTTTAATGTTGGGGGAGCATTGAGTTTCTTTGTGGAAGCTTTGGAGCTGAAAATGAGGACAATTGTGGATAGGGTATTATCTTATGAATGATGATGTTTATGCAAGTCGTCGCAGATATGTGTTTTATTTTTATACACTTCAATTTTGTGTGTGATAATAAGCAGCCCTTCATTCACTAACTCACTGGCTGACTGTCAAGCTGTCGGAATGGATAACTTATTTGGAAGCTTCTTCCTCAGAAAAGAAAAATAATATGTATGACAAGCCATTGGCTGACATAAAACATTTGTATTTCGGTTGTGTCCAGCAACAAAAAGTGATGTCATCTTTCTCAGCATCGTCAACATCACTGGTGGAGAGACTCCAATGAACTGGAACACATTTGTCGACTTCATTGTAATCCATTCAGTCCAGCCACACAAAGGCCATCAGCTGACAACTGTAACTGAACTGAAAACAAACTGGACCTAAATTTACATTTTTTTGGTTGTCAATTTTTTGGGTTTTTTGTTTCCATTCACAATTTTTGGGGTAGATCCAAGGCTGTTGATGATGGAGAACGGAATGTATTGATGAAATTTTATAGAGGTTTGTTCGTGGACCCAATTCAAATGACTGATGATTGTTTATATTGTCCCTTTCAAAAATAGAAGATAATAATTAAGAAAAATATTAAAAAATCAGATAGAAACCAGTAAGGAAAGTTCAAAAGTCGGACGGGGCCGACTATATGATACCCTTCACACCTTTGGGTACATACAAGAGATGTTAACATCTACTTAAATGTGATATCTAGATAGATATTTGAACCAATTTAAACAAAAAAACTCCTTACACATACCATTCTGAAATCAATGGACCTTCGGCGCACCATTTACATAATATCGAAATATATATAAGACCTATATCAAAATCTGAACCGATTTCAACAAACCTTATCATACATCATGTTTTCAAATTTTCCTCAAAATTTTGCTCATTTAGAGAAATATTGGGAGTATATCATTCACAAAAAATCGTACGAAACTATATATGTGAGCTATATCTAAATCTGAACCGATTTTAACAAAACTTCGCAGACATCAGTCTGGACATAATTCGGTACTCTGTGCAGAATTTTGTCCCAATCGGACAAATATTGGGAGTTTGGTGCATCATTCACAAAAAATCGGACGAAACTATATATAGGAACTATATTTACATCTGAACCGATTTTAATAAAACTTCGCATACATAAGTGTGGACCTAATTCAGCACTCTGTGCAAAGTCTTGTCTCAATCGGACAAATATTGGGAGTCATTCACAAAAAATTGGGCGAAACTATATATGGGAGCTATATCTAAATCTGAACCGATTTTCAGGAGACTTAACACACATCATCCTAGACTTTATTCAGTACGCTATGCCAAATTTTGTGGAAATCGAAGCCTATTTAGGGACTTTGGTGCATCATTTACTTAAAATCGGACGAAAATATATATGGGAGCAATATCTAAATTCGAACTGATTTTTACGAAATTTAACACACATCACTCTAGACTTAATTCAGTACGCTCTACCAAATTTCGTGCAAATCGAAGGATATATAGAGACTTTGGTGTATTATTTACCTATAATCCGACGAAAATATATATGGGGGCTATATCTAAATCTGAACGGATTTTCACAAAACTCAGCACTCATTATTCTATACTCAATTTAGGACGCTACGCCAAATTTCTTCCAAATCGAAGAATATAGAAGGACTTTGGTGCACCATTTACCTAAAATCGGACGAAAATATATATGAGAGCTATATCGAAATCTGAACCGATTTTCACGAAATTTAACACACATCGTTTTAGGCTTAATTCATTACGCTGTACCAAATTTCGTGCAAATCGAAGGATATATAGAGACTTTTGTGCACTATTTGCCTAAAATCGGACGAAAATATATATGAGTGCCATATCTAAATCTGAACCGATTTTCACAACATTTAACACACATCGTTCTAGGCTTAATTTAGAATGCTATGCCAAATTTCGTGCAAATCGAGAGATATATAGGGACTTTGGTGCATTATTTACCTAAAATCGGACGAAAATATATATGTGGGGTTGATATAAAAATGTAAAGCGATTTTCACGAAATTAAACACAAATCGTTCTAGACTTAATTCTGTACGCTGTGCCAAATTTCGTGAAAACCGAAAGATATATAGGGACTTTTGTGCACTATTTGCCAAAAATCGGACCAAAATATATATGGGAGCTATATCTAAATCTGAACCAATTTTCACAAAATTCGACACACATTGTTCTAGACTTAATTCATTAGGCTGTGCCAAATTTCGTGCAAATCGAAGGATATATAGGGATTTTGGTGCACTATTTCCCTAAAATCGAACAAAACTATATATGGGAGCTATATCTAAAAATTAACCGATTTTCACGAAACACACCATCCTGGACCTAATTCAGAACTCTGTGCCAAATTTCATGCAAATCGAAAGATATATAGGGACTTCGGTGCACCATTTACCTTAAATCGAACGAAATATATATGGGAGCTATATCTAAATCTGAACCGATTTTTCCCAATTTCAGTAGGGTTCGTCCTTGGGCCAAATAAGTGAACTGTGCCAAATTTCATCCAAATCGGATCACAAATGCGACCTGTACTTTGTTAACAAAAATACATGGACGGACAGACGGACATGCATAAATCGACTTAAAAAGTGATTCTTGTTTCCATTTGCCTGTTACATATGCACAAAGACATAATACCCTGTACCACACTGTGGTGAACGATATAAAAAAGCCTTGGAAAATCCACACCTGTTGGTAGTAACTAAAAATATTTTTTATAAAATCCACGTAACATTTTAAAAATATGTTTATTTTCAGATTTTATTCCCATCCGCTACAATTTGCCATTATTCATAATTGGCGTAATGAATTCAAAATTAGCACACTCTCACACAAACACATATTGAAACCCAATACGTTTAACCTCAAAATAGTTTGAACACAACAACAACAACGAAAAAACTATTTGTAAAAAATAACAGAAAATTGCTCAGCCAAATTTGAAAATTTACCGCAAAAATTCCTTAAATGTGATGTGTGCAACATACCTGAAATGAAAAGAAAACAACAATAACAAATAAATATGAATAATTAAATAAATACATAAATAGCCAAAAATATTCGAGTAGTGTCGGATTCCGTGAAATTCTTATTAGAAATAAGTTTTATTTGTTTATTTTTGTGCGATTTTGTGCAAAAATGAAATCATAGTTTTTTTTCGAATAGCAACACAAAAAAATTGTGAAATGAAGGGGTAAAATTGAAATTGTTTATGAAAAATACAAAAAATTTTATTAAAATATGATCATAGCCTGTCATAGTTTTATGTCTGATGAATGCAAAATGCTTGAAACAATAAATAAAGACGGGACAGATGTTAGGGTTTTTTGAGTACCCAAACACGGTGGCCTAATTTTTGGCCCGTCTTTATGTATTTATTTATCGAAAAATGTTAAATTTAAAAAAATAATTTTTTCCAAAAAAAAAAAAAACTTTTTTTGACCCACTGTGCCCACTGTTGTGAAGGCGGACACAAAAGAAACATGGGATATTTTTTCATTTTATTAGAAGTTGAGATTTTTTTATTTTCCCAAAATAATGTTATTGATTAATTTTTTTGTCCCACTGTGCAGTTGTGAAGGAGTGTTGCTGATAGTTGCTGCTTGTAAAATATGAAAACTATTCTCCGAAAAATCTTTGTGTTTTTTGCGAAACACAACGATATGAAATTATAAAAGGGTGCGAGCGAAGATGAAACAAAAGGCTGATGAAAATCAAGCCGAAGAGTAGTAGTTGTTGTTGAAAGAATGTGCAAAGGATGTAACCCCCACACACAACCTCGATGTTGAATTTCGATGTTGGATTCGATATGGGTATGAGTATGTTTGTCTGTCTATCAACATCATATCGGTAGCTCAAAACAAAATCATGTTGTTTTCCTTTTACAAATGATAGACAACAACAACAACAACGTCAGTAGTATCTGAATGGTTGCCACTGGCGGTGTTGTTTCTTCTTCGCCTTCTTCTGGGTTTGGTATTCCAAACGAAATTCTTCGGAAATTTTCAAAACTGAATAACATGGTATTATCATTTATGAAAATGTATCCATTCATTCATCCAATCATCCATCCATCAGATGAAGATGAATATCATTGATAACGTTTATGTTGTGATAAATAAACTGTAATGAAGATACAACGATTGGAATTATGGCGGAATAATGTTTTCCGACGACAAGCAAATGATGATTGAGAATGAGGATAAAGATAAAAGAAAATAATATTGAATTACCCACACATCAAGATGATCGGAATTATAGTTCATCAAATTAAAGAGAAATTTTAAAAAATGTCAGCCTTCGGGTTACCTTAAAAAATATTCCTTCAAAAACCACGCATCTCATTTAGGGCTTACAAAAATATTCTCTAATAAATCCACGCCTCAGTTGGCCCTTGAAAAATATTCTTTAATAAATCCACGCCTCAGTTGGCCCTTGAAAAATATTCTTTAATAAATCCACGCCTCAGTTGGCCCTTGAAAAATATTCTTTAATAAATCCACGCCTCAGTTGGCCCTTGAAAAATATTCTTTAATAAATCCACGCCTCAGTTGGCCCTTGAAAAATATTCTTTAATAAATCCACGCCTCAGTTGGCCCTTGAAAAATATTCTTTAATAAATCCACGCCTCAGTTGGCCCTTGAAAAATATTCTTTAATAAATCCACGCCTCAGTTGGCCCTTGAAAAATATTCTTTAATAAATCCACGCCTCAGTTGGCCCTTGAAAAATATTCTTTAATAAATCCACGCCTCAGTTGGCCCTTGAAAAATATTCTTTAATAAATCCACGCCTCAGTTGGCCCTTGAAAAATATTCTTTAATAAATCCACGCCTCAGTTGGCCCTTGAAAAATATTCTTTAATAAATCCACGCCTCAGTTGGCCCTTGAAAAATATTCTTTAATAAATCCACGCCTCAGTTGGCCCTTGAAAAATATTCTTTAATAAATCCACGCCTCAGTTGGCCCTTGAAAAATATTCTTTAATAAATCCACGCCTCAGTTGGCCCTTGAAAAATATTCTTTAATAAATCCACGCCTCAGTTGGCCCTTGAAAAATATTCTTTAATAAATCCACGCCTCAGTTGGCCCTTGAAAAATATTCTTTAATAAATCCACGCCTCAGTTGGCCCTTGAAAAATATTCTTTAATAAATCCACGCCTCAGTTGGCCCTTGAAAAATATTCTTTAATAAATCCACGCCTCAGTTGGCCCTTGAAAAATATTCTTTAATAAATCCACGCCTCAGTTGGCCCTTGAAAAATATTCTTTAATAAATCCACGCCTCAGTTGGCCCTTGAAAAATATTCTTTAATAAATCCACGCCTCAGTTGGCCCTTGAAAAATATTCTTTAATAAATCCACGCCTCAGTTGGCCCTCATCTTCATGATCATGGTCATGGTTGCGGTATCCAAATGGTACCCAAAGGGAATAAGAGTGAGAGTGATGTGAGAGGCTGTGGTTGGTGTGACATGACATTGTTGTATTGTTGAAAGTGTTTAAATATTTGTCAGCGTTTTTTGTCGCTTTATTTTTTGCTTTCTGTTAATGCTTACAAATACAGCGACGACGTAGACTTTGTAAGCTTTCCTCGAGGTGTTTGGGGTTTTCATCTCATCTTTCTCATTGGGATTTTCAGTTTCTATTTATTTTTTATTTGTTGTTTTCTTTTTTGTTTATTTACATTTTTCGAGGTGTAGCAACCAAAAAGCGCCATAATTTGTGGAATTATTTTTTAAGGTGCCGAGATTGGAGATTGGCGGTAAAGGAAAGTCAGAAACGATGAATTATAGATTCCGATTTAAAAATCACTTTTCGGTCCACCACATCATTTTTTTGGATTTTCTTTTCCTCTGAACGTCATCATCAATTAATTCATTAATGCCAATGCTGCCAACGGAAAGGAAATTGAAACTGTATTTGTTTGGTGTTTTTGTTATTAATTGGATAATTATGAATGATAATGATCTGAAATTATGTGTATTATTATTGTTATGATTATATTCGGGATAGATATTTTTTTTGTTGGTGGAGATTAAAAATGGAGAGTGTGAACTTTTGGTTTGTGGTATGCCATGAGAAAATTTTTCATTCAATAATTCGAATCAAATTTTTTCAGCTTCGCACCAGAAGCTTAACGTTCGGTTTTTAGGGGCGTATAGTTATTAAGGCGTTTCATTCGGCGGATTTTCTTTCTTAAAGGGAGGAGGGGGAATTAGCTCCAATTTCCAATACGTGCTATCGTAGAAAGTCGTGCGATTATCATGGCTGTAAAATATGTCTAATGATGGCCCATTCATATTTGGTTTAATTTTTTTCTTCTGGACTATGGGTGGATTAAATATGGTGGCTAATGAGTTCCATGAAGTGTGAATATGATTAGGACGATTATATGAATAGTTGATCAAGGCACTAAATAAGGTATAAATAAAAAATTTATTTCAATGAATATTTTTCTCAAGTCCGCCAGCCCCATTCATAAGAGGCGTATATTTTAAAAAAATATATATTTTTCAAGGTCTACAGGTTCGAGGATTTGAAAAAAAATATATATTTTTATGAGGCTTGTAATAATTAAACATATTTGAAGTCCCAGCAGAGGCATGGATTTATTATAGATTTTTTTTCAAGGCTCCACAGAGGCGTGGTTTTATTTATTAAAAAATTGTTTTTATTTTTTTATTTTTTTTTATTTTTTTTGAGATTGTTATGATTTGTAAAATTATTTTTTATAGAGACGTTTTAGATAATTGGATTTTAGGCGTGGATTTTTTTATAATTATTCATAGCTCTACAAGCTCTGGATTTTTGTGATTTTTTTTTTCAAGAATTTGGTATGACAGTCCAGTGATTTTGAGTAGCATTTTTAATGTCACCCAATGCAAGATGCAGCATTTATTTACCAAAACAAAAAACGAAACAAATTGACAAGGCCTTTTTACTTCCAACAACAACAAAAAACAAAAAAAAATTGTTTTTTTTTCCTTGAAATGCTGCAGAAAAGAAAGTGTGAACAAAATATTCAAAATACTGTCTCCACATTATTTGTGGACAAAATGACAGACAACAAAACGATTTTCTCCTATTGGTTGTTGTAGTTCTTAGGAAAGACCAAAGAAGAAAAAAAACTGACAGATATGATGTCATTATTATGGTAAAGTTGTCAACCAGAGATAGGTCTTGAAGAGTATTTTGCCTTTCTTTTTAAAAAGGGCTGTCAAATATTGTCTTCGTTTGCCTTGAGATCGGGGTTTTTGGACACAATAATGGATGGAAATAGTCTAAAATTTCATAATACGATTTCATAATAGCAGTGACAATTGGTCTGCAGCTTGACAAGGTCCGTCTTGGTAAAAATCTCCACTAGGTAAAAAAATTACTTTATCCATAAAAAGCCTCCGAGAAGACCGGTATTATTTTAATCGAAAATTATCCTCCTTCAATATAGATAAATAATAGTTTAAAGTTTAAAAAATGTAACCCGATGCCCTCGTATATATCGATTTCTGAAAATATCCTTAATTATGAATAATTTGGTGACCATTGGCCTATAAGGACAATTCTTCCAGGACGTCAAAGGGCCTCAAATTATCCTTAATCAAGAATATTTTCAGAAATGGTTAAATACGACGGCATCGGTCAAGATTTTTGAATCTTTTAACTATTGCAATGGAAAGTAGAAGGTAGAGTTCGCCTCAGAAAATTTATGTTTAATTGAACAATAGTGAAAGTTGTTGTTTCTAGTTTTCAAATTCAGAATACATCGCTGTATTTAGAAACGTTAACTGATATAAAAATTCCATACACTTAAATTACTGCGATTGAAGTCTGCAATGTATGGCTCTGATCTGCTACTACTCCGCCACGTCTGTTGGTATTACAAATAACTGGAGACGTGTTACGGTTCGGTTCAAGGCAACATAAGCACGATGAAAGAATTGCTGTTTGGGACAATGCAGAATAGCCTTCGGTCCCCTGTGGCTTGGCTCCTTAACTTCACGATCACTCACACTGATTTCGATATAGGCTCCGTCGGCTCTTGACGGTTAATGACACTTTATTCCATTACAGTTAAAATCACGTTGAAATAAAATTGGTTAAAATTTCAATATACCGTCCGATTTTTATAAGGTTTAAATTAAATCAAGTCCGAAGATGGCTAATATCGGTCCACTCTGGTACCCACACCAAAACATTGTCAAAAATGTACTGACAATCTGTTCGCTTAATATTTGAAACTAATTTTTTAGAACAATGTTTGACCCTTGGCAGGTACTAGAAGGGATCAATATTTGCCATCTTTGAACATGATTTAGGTTCGGAAGAAATATTACGATGTACATCATTGAATAAAATATATTTCTTACTTCGAGAGATATCGTGCTCATAAGCCAGCCAGTCAGACAGACAGAGGTTTGTAAATCGACTTCAAATTGTCTGAAAGGGACTAAGAAAATAGATAGATTTGGGGTCTAAAACCAATATTTCGATAAGGCATATTTTCGCCGTAACAAAGTGTATATAACCTCATTACTTATAAGACTGAGGATATAAAAAATGTACGTAGAGAAAATTTTAGATCATATCGGATTCTTCATTCGCATTAACAAAGATTTACAATGATACCCTTAGCCGTAAGGTTAATAAGGGTATGTAGACAAATCCGTTTCAGACACGTTGATTTTGATGTATGTCCCTCCTTGTGTTCGTATGTTTGACTTAATAACTCTCAAGGGAAGCAATGTTTTTAATAGAATTTTTTCACAAAGTAATATTTCTTCTATACGAAAATAAAGTTTGAATTTGGAAATTATAGTTCTCATTATTCCAAAATGGTTACCTAAAATAAAATCTTAATATCAAGCGAACCGAGAATCCGATGTGATCCACAATTTACGAAAATGTTTACCAAACCTGAAGACAAGGCAGCCCTTAAAACAAAACCGACCATGACTTTCCTACAAATTTTCCAAATTTTCATAATTTGTAAGGTTAAAGTAGACGCATTGATCCAAATTTTCCACATACAGTCGAAATCGCTTATAACGGCGTTTAAGGGACGTTCTGAATTCTTTCAAATAAAGGGAAGAACTTTTCTCGGGACTTTTGAGTAAGTCGGTATAATCGACATGTCGTTAAAAAAGATTTGGACTGCAATAATATTTTTAACAATCCTACGTCTAATCAGAGGTGTTCAAATTCAGAAAATGTACAAAATCCATTGGACTACTCATCCTGGTAAAACGAGCACCTTTCCCTCCTTAATATAGATGTGAAATAAGTACCTTTTAATATGAAACCATTATGTGTGTTTATCAAAGCTTCAGAACTTCTTTATTCCACCATCATCAGCTACTACGTTACGCTTCTAAATCCACACAAAAAAAACGATTTTTTTATGACTTCTTTTATACACCATTCATAGGGATATTTTCCGACTGCACTCATTTTAAACAGTTCCCTCGGGTCATTATGCGTAAAATGGTTTGCTTGTTATTCAAAAGAGAGTAACCCGACCAACCAGCTAACCAACCAACAAACCAAAGCAAACATAACCACAAACTTCGTTTTTTTTTTTTTTGTTCTATTATTTTTTGTTTGCTACAGGTTCTCATCAACTCCAAGACCAATTTCCATTGTCTGCATTTGGAAACAATATCGCTTTTTATATTTCATTCTTTTGCTCGTTGTTCTTGTTCTTCTTCTGTTGAATGCATGAAAGAATGGCTGAATGGAAGAATGCACGCATGAGAGTGGAACGAAACAAGTAAGCGAACAAATAAGAAGAAGCAGAATAAAAAAGGGCTTTCAGTTTTTATATCATGTCATGGTGGTTTTCAGGTCCCATTTATGTTGTTATTGTTGTTACATTTCTATGTTGCGTATTCTGTTTGAAAAAGAAAACTCTTCTTCCTCTTCTATACCCAGTTCAGCTGTTAAACAATTAAAAGTTCTGTGCTCCCGTACACCAGTTACTTAGAAAAATGCTAATGATAATTACGACCTACGATGATGGTAATGATGGGGGTAAGGGTAGGGGCAAGTGGCAGCCAGGCTTTAATGCAAGCCATTCAGACACTCATTCATCCAGTCATCCATCCATCCAGCCGCTCTCTATGATGCGTTGCTTTGCCAGTTTCAAAAGAAATTCTAATTCAAAGCTCTCTGACTTGACTGCACAACTGACAGGCGGGCGAAGTATTCAACCAACCATCCGTCGGACCGCAACCATGCCATCATCGCCCATCAAACTCGAAAACTCCACAGGAAATTAGAATGATTTACATGTGACAGTAATTTTCATAAATTAATTGTTGCACAATGACGATGCTGATGACGACACATTACCAGATATCTTCTTTATGTCAAATGCCCCCCGCTCCACCACTATTTGTTCAACGTCATCTTGACATCGTAAAACATTTTGATTGAAAGACAAACAATTGGGGGTTTGTTGTTTGTAACATGTTGTTTCT
The DNA here is from genome assembly GCF_032173495.1 of Musca vetustissima. NCBI lineage: Eukaryota > Metazoa > Arthropoda > Insecta > Diptera > Muscidae > Musca > Musca vetustissima. The sequence continues at coordinate 23,718 of NW_026883265.1, read as the reverse complement.
TGGTTTGTTCTATTTTTTTTTGTTTCTTCTTCGGAAGAAAGAAAAAGAATTCAGAGTCAATTATTGGAACCCCTACCATTGCTGCCTCTCTCCCCTTTCTTTCTTTTGTTGTAATTAGTATTTTATGATTGTAATTAGATGGGTCCATTGTTAATTAATTGCCTCTTGTAGTAAAGCATTCAAAAATTTTGATCCAATTTGAAATTCTAATAGAGCCATATCCCATTTCAAGATGACAAACGAATTTTTTGACAATGCAAGGGAGATTTCTTTAAGAAGACATTTCTCGATAGAAGACTTTTCAGAATATCCGCTAGAGATAAGTTCTCATCCTACTGAAAAAAAAAAATAGTCCACATTTTTATATCACTGTTTACACCCTTCACACAATGTGGAACAGGGTATTATGTCTTTGTGCATATGTTTGTAACAGGCAAAAATAATCGAGATAGACCCATGGTTCCTTTTGAGAATATGCATAGAATCACATTATGAGTTAAATTGTAAACAAAATACAGGTCGCATTTATCATCCGAATTGGATGAAATTTGGGACAGCTCATTTGTTTGGCCCAAGGACGAACCCTATTGAACTTGGGAAAAATCGGTTCAGATTTATATATAGCTCCCATATATATTTTCGTCCGATTTAAGGTAAATGGTGCACCAAAGTCCCTATATATCTTTCGATTTGCACGAAATTTTACACAGCATAATGAATTAAGTCTAGAATGATGTGTGAAAAGTTTTGAGAAAATCGGTTCAGATTTATATATAGCTCCCATATATAGCTTCGCCCGATTTTAGGTAAATAGTCCACTAAAGTCCCTGGAAATCTTTTGATTTGCACGTATTTTGCACAGCATAATGAATAAGGTCTAGAATGATGTGTGCAAAGTTTCGTGAAAATCGGTTCAGATTTAGATATAGCTCCCATATATAGCTTCGCCCGATTTTAAGTAAATAGTCCACTAAAGTCCCTGGAAATCTTTTGACTTGCACGAAATTTAGCACAGCGTAATGAATTAGGTCTAGAATGATGTCTGCCAAGTTTCGTGAAAATCGGTTCAGATTTAGATATAGCTCCGATATATAGCTTCGCCCGATTTTAGGTAAATAGTCCACTAAAGTCCCTGGAAATCTTTTGACTTGCACGAAATTTAGCACACCGTAATGAATTAGGTCTAGAATGATGTCTGCCAAGTTTCGTGAAAATCGGTTCAGATTTAGATATAGCTCTGATATATAGCTTCGCCCGATTTTAGGTAAATAGTCCACTAAAGTCCCTGGAAATCTTTTGATTTGCCTCAGATTAATAAATAAGATCGAGAATGATGTCTGCCAAGTTTCATGAAAATCGGTTCAGATTTAGATATAGCTCCCATATATATTTTCATCCGATTTAAGGTATTTGGTGCACCAAAGACCCTATAAATCTTTCGATTTGCACGCAATTTGACATAGCGTACTGAATTAAGTCTAGAACGATGTGTGCATAGTTTCGTGAAAATCGGTTCAGATTTTAATATATAGCTCCCATATATATTTTCATCAGATTTTAGGTAATTGGTGCACCAAAGTCTCTGAAAATTTTTCGATTTGCACGAAATTCGTCATTGCGTACTGAATTAAGGCTTGAATGACTTGTGCTAAGTCTCGTGAAAATCGATTCAGATTTAGATATAGCTCCTATATACAGTTTCGCCCGATTATAGGTAATTGGTGCACCAAAGTCCCATATATCTTTCAATTAGCACGAATTTTGGTATAGGGTGCTGAATTTAGTCTAGAATGATGTTGCTAAGCTTCGTGAAAAGCCATTTTCATATTCTTTACCAAAACTATATTGATAATTCAATTCCAAAACGTCTGAAACGGATTTGGTCCAACGAATATATCAATAAGGTACATTTTTGCCGTATCAACGTGTATATACCATAAGGCTGAGGGTATAAATATATAGCATTCTTAGTATTTCTTCCATATCCGACCTCTTTTATTAGCAGAATGGAGTTTATATAAAAGGACAAAAGCTTCTCGGTCTTAACTTTCCGTATCATGTATTATCTGAGTGACCCCTACACAAATTTAAGTATAACTCCCACAACCTAATTGGTATCAATTTAAATCCTAGCCACTCCTCTTGCATACCCTTTAAACATCTGTGTTCGATGTAATTTTGCATACAAAAGTATTGATCCATTTAACCGGCAATATATTGCTCAATTCTCAAAACATACATACTTATTCCTGGGTCAGATCCCCTTTCTTCGTCATAGGTAACAATTAAACTCGACTAAAGTTATGTAGAATTCCGCTGTGGGTTCTGTTATGGTAGCCACTCCTTTGCAATCAAAATATGGATGGATAGTTAGTCGAGCGCAAAAATCGACTTTAGACTTTTCAGTTTTTGGCTCCGACCAAAAGTTCAATTTTTCTATTTTGTGAGACCTTTTGAAAATCGATTTTCTACGTTTATCGACTAATGTAAAATCGACTAAAAGTTTGATTTCTTATATAAATTGTTGTCAACAAATAAAATAAAGTTTTGGAATGACAAATTTTTGGGCAATTATGAAGAAAATCGAAAATAGATTTTGCGATTTTGCGAAAGATCAAAAGTAGACTTTTAAACTTTTCTATATCGTTTATCGATTTATCGTTTAGTCGAATGTCGATTTCCATATCCCTATTTTATATTATCTACACACGGACATCAACATAGTCAAACGTATCAAGGTGCAGCCATGTTGTACGAATGGATAAGGATGCCCCACCTATAAAAGGCATAAAAAACGAGCCAACTGATGGTTCACTCAGAAGGAGAAGGTCACGAATTCGATGGAAAAAAACTGCGTACAAAACCGATGACCCAGGAAATATTTTTTAAGTTCGGCTTATGGAACAAATGTCCTGCCTCTAGCCAGCTAAGTAAATAAGATTTAATATCTATTCAAAGGGTTCGATTCAAGAGGAATGGCCTTTAGATTGGTTGCTGGAAATATTACTAGAGTGCCAGGAGAATGTGAGCATCAGCACTTGTCTGGTTAACCCTTAGTTAAATCTTTCACTTTCCCTACTTTAATCTTCATAACCAGAGTTGTATCATTCCGAAAGAACTAGTTAAAAGGAATTATTCTGCAATAGGAACGGTAGGTACTAGGTCTGTTCTTTCGCTCATCTACTTAGGTTGTTGTTGTTGTAGTAAGACTCGCGTCGTTTCAGATCGTAGACCCCTCTGTCTTGGAAACGATCTAGTTAAGTAGTAACCATTATTGAATCTTTCACTTTCCCTACCTTAGTCTTCATAACTAGAATTGGGTCGTTCAGGAAAAACTAGTTCAAAGGATTTATTCTACAAAAGGAACGGTCGGTACTAGGTCCGGTTCTTTCGTTCAACTAGTTTCTTTCGATCCAATCGAACACCAAAAAATACTGCATATAAAATGAACTAGATGAATGATCTAGCTCAATCTGCGGAGCGTATCGTAATACTTCTGGAACGAAAAGTACTGTTCCTGGTAGTATTGTTCTTCCAGTTCAAATCGAGTTATTGCAGATCAAACATCTTCCAGTTTCCCATATTTTCATGAGACTGTTAAGAACGGCCGAACACCTATAGGAAGCGGATTTATATAGATTTACATTTAGATAGACTACGAATTTTTCTTCAGTCCGTAACCCATGAATTTATCATCTGCACATAGGAGATTGAAGAGTATTTTCGGACTATGTGAGACTTTACAATTTATAAGTGCATTAGTCTGAAGCTAATTCTTACTATTAAGCGGTTCTCTTTTTTCATTCAATTTCCCATTGACAAAACCGCCGACGCACCTAAAAAGTCAAAGTCAGTGCCTGTCAATTAATAGAAAAAAAATAACGGAGCGGCGCTACAGCATTTCAAAAATACTCTGTGATGCAGTCGGCTGTCCATCTTCTTCTACAGATCTGATGATGACGACGAGAGCATTTTTCAATAAACCTTTCATAAAATTGACTTTCCTACGGAAAAGCTAACCCACATAATTTCAAGTTAATTTTTATTTCTCCTCATAGATCTTCGAGTATAGATAGTTTGAGAACCACATTCTATTGTTTTTGTCTAATGAAAATAAAAAGTTTTAATTGATTAAAGCCATGAATGAATGGCTGGTTGTCGGCATTAAAAAGAAAGAAAGCTGCACCATTGGTCGGTCGGGTCGGATCGTTGATTGAAAGAAATTTATTAACTGCGGTCATCAATGAACAACTAACTGGGTGGTAGGTGGTAAGATGAACAGGCAGACAGCCACATCGAGTATTTCGAGCAATTATTAATGTAACCCACAAGTAAATAAAAAAAACACGCATGAGAACCATTTTTTTCTGCTTTGAACTTTTTTCAAGTGGCAATAGAATTTTGCGTAGTAGTTAATCATTTTTTATTAGCTCTATCGACCAGAAAGCCGCATGGGGTTGGTGGGATGAGGCATATCTATTGAATGAAATTGCAAGTAATGCTCTCATGCTCGTACATAAGTTCTACAGCTCAGGCTAACCTTTGGAAAATATGTAATAGGTAGCATACGGTTTGAAGGGTCTACAAAGACTATATAGTCCTTGGATATCCTATTCCACTTATTTAAAAAAAGCGGATATCTGCTGAAGGTTATAAATCTCTTTTCTGTCGAAACGTTTTTTTTTATGAGGCGAAAATTCTTAAAGAATATTTCAGGGTCTAAACGAAGCGCGGATGTTTTAAAGAGTATTTTTCAGGGTCTATATGAGGCGTGGACTTTTTAAAGTGTATTTTTCAGGGTCTATATGAGGCGTGAACTTTTTAAAGAGTATTTTTCAGGGTCTACATGAGGCGTGGACTTTTTAAAGAGTATTTTTCAGGGTCTATATGAGGCGTGGACTTTTTAAAGAGTATTTTTCAGGGTCTATATGAGGCGTGAACTTTTTAAAGAGTAGTTTTCAGGGTCTATATGAGACGTGGACTGTCTATATGAGGCGTGGACTTTTTAACGGGTGTTTTTCAGGGCCTATATGAGGCGTGGATTTTTTAAAGAGTATTTTTCAGGGCCTATATGTGGCGTGAATTTTTAAAGAGTATTTTTCAGGGTCTATAAACGGCGTTGACTTTTTAAAGAGTATTTTTCAGGGTCTATATGAGGCGTCGAGTATTTTTAAAGAATATTTTTTCAGGGTGTATATGAGGCGTGGACTTTTTAAAGTGTCTATTAAAGGGTCTATAAAAGGCGTTGACTTTTTAAAGAGTATTTTTCAGGGTCTATATGAGGCCTCAAGTATTTTTAAAGAATATTTTTTCAGGGTGTATATGAGGCGTGGACTTTTTAAGGAGTATTTTTCAAGGTTATATGAGAATATTTTTTCAAGGTCCTATAGGAGCGTATATATTTAAAAATAGGTTTTTCCAGGTCCTATAGGAGCGTATATATTTAAAAATAGGTTTTTCCAGGTCCTATAGAAGCGCAAATCTTTAACGAATATTATTTCGAGGTACTTTTAAAGCATGGATTTTTAATAATCGTTCAAGTTTTGGCTCAACCGCCTCAAATCTCACAACACACACCTATAGAAAAAAAATTCATACATCTGTTTCTCCGCCTATTTTTTCTTGTGGATTTGACCACAATTTTTTGTTGGTCAACATCAACAACCCCGCCACATGTGAACTGAAATGCAATTTAGCTTCGCCATAACTATGAGTTTTGAATTTGTTATTAACCACTCCGAAGTGCATTCATTCGGTTGGTCACTTGTTGTTTCATTTCCAATCGACAACAAATAATTTCGAAAGCGAAAAAACTCTGCAGAAATTTAATTATGGTGAAATCATTCATTTTTTTTTAATCAATTTTACCTGATGTAATGAAAATTGCCGGTGCGTGAATATTTGTCGGCAATGTGGTTATTTGTTAAAATGTTGTGAAGCAATTGGTCGGGATGGCTGGTATATGACCAGTGGTACCGACTAATTGGTAGACTACATGAAGTCACTACAATAATATGTGGATGTGGATTCCCTGTTTTTAGTGGATCTTCTTATAAAATATGTCTACCAGTACATGCAATATCCTAGATGGGCTGTAGGTTTCATTTGAAATTCTATCGAAAATACCATTAGAGAGGTTATGTGAAAATAAGGGATAGCTCTAATGTCTGACGAGGTCTACTCAAGACATATGTACTAATTATAAATAATCGTATAACATTTACAAAAAATTGGTCTAAAACCCCACCCACCCTAAGTATTCCTTCCGTAGGGTACTCGATAAATCCCACTTTCAATTATTCCTATAATTATATTTAATCCGTTTATTATTTTGTTTTTTTTTTTAATTCCACAACGTCGTAAATCAGTCACACATTTATGACATTTTAAATATTTGTGTGTATGTGTGAATTGCATTGAAAATTCTTTTGTTCACCAGCCGGCTGGCACTTAACTGGGCACCTGGTGGACACGCATGCGCCACTACTGGTCGCCATTAGCGACTAAAAATTTTTTGCTGCCTTTTCGATGTGTAGTTCGTGGTTTCTTGTCATTGCAATGTAATAACAAATTTATTGCCTTTTTCTGTATTTTTTTTTTTCAACAATAAATATTTTCATATTTTCTTAAATGGCTCTAATGTGTTGGCATAGTTTAAATGAATTTAAATGTTGGTGTGTTTTGGCCATAAATCATACAAAAATAATGTGTTAATTTCTTTGGAAGTAATTAAAATATTTAAAAAGTCTATTTTATGACTCTTAGCTTCCGAGTGAAATGCATATTTTATTGGGAAAAACTACTAACGGTTTTAGTGTGACACCTACCTCTGGTATACAAAGTTATGGTTTCGGGTTTCAATTTCATTTATTTCTATACGTTTTATATTTGTGATGACAGAAGGCCACGAAAAAATGATTAAACGGTGACTGAAAACACATATTTTTAAAACATCCACGCCAATGTTCAACATTAAAAAATATTTTTAAACCAGTAAGGGAAGTACTTCACCACTTTGGGTATATTCAACAGATGAATCCTAAAAGACGTTGCATTTTTAAAGGACCCGTAAAATGAAATTGGATCCATAAAAATGCCATTCTGCAACCGATACTAAATTTTTCATTTGGTCAGATATAGAAGCTATATCTAAATCTGAACTGAATCCAGGAAACTTAACACATATAATTTTAGACCTAATTCAGGGCACTATACCAAATTTCGTACAAATCGAAAGATATACAAGGTATTTGGTGGAACATTTACATTAAATTGGACGAAAATATATATGAGAGATTTATCTAAATCTGGACCGATTTTCACGAAACTTAGCACACATCATTCTAGACCTAATTCAGTACTCTGTGTCAAATTTCGTGCAAATCCAAAGATATATATGGACTTTGGTACACCATTTACATTAAATCGGATGAAAATATATATGGGAGCTATATCTAAATCTTGACCGATTTTCACGAAACTTATCACACATCATTCTGGACCTAATTCAGTACTCTATGCCAAATTTCGTGCAAATGGAAATATATATAGGGACTTTGGTACACTATTTACATTAAATCGGACGAAAATATATATGGGACCTATATCTAAATCTGAACCGATTTTTACGAAACTTAACACACATCATTCTAGATCTAATTCATTCGCTGTGCCAAATTTCGTGCAAATCGGAAGATATATATGGACTTTGGTACACCATTTACATGAAATCAGACGAAAATATATATGGGAGCTATATCTAAATCTGAACCGATTTTTCCCAATTTCGTCATTGGGCCAAATAGACTGGCTGTACCAAATTTCATCCAATTCGGATTATAAATGCGTCCTGTACTTTGTTTACAGTTTAACATGGACAGACAGACGGACGGACATGCATAAATCGACTTAGAAAGTGTTTCTATGCATATTCTCAAAAGGAACCATGTGTCTAGCTTGTTTCCTTTTGTCTGTTACAAACATATGCACAAAGAAATAATACCCTGTATTATAGTGTGGTGAAGGGTATAAAAATTCACGACTATGTCCCCTCTAAACAAAATATTTTTTATATAGAACAACATTTGCATAATTATTTGAATTTCGGCTATAGAGACACCTTGAACAAATATAACAAAAAAACAACGCCTATAGGGTGACCTTAACTTTATCATATTTTTAAAAAGCCACGCCTCCTGCAGTCTTTAAAAAATCCACGCCTTCTATAGGCCTTAAAAACTTATTTATTAAAAAATCCACGCCTTCAATAGGCCTTGGAGGTCTTGAAAACATATGGACCTTGAAAAATATTTTGTAAAAAATCCACACCCTCTATTGGCCATGAAAAAATATTCTTTAAAAATCCACACCCTCTATTGGCCATGAAAAAATATTCTTTAAAAATCCACGCCCTCTATTGGCCATGAAAAAATATTCTTTAAAAATCCACGCCCTCTATTGGCCATGAAAAAATATTCTTTAAAAATCCACGCCCTCTATTGGCCATGAAAAAATATTCTTTAAAAATCCACGCCCTCTATTGGCCATGAAAAAATATTCTTTAAAAATCCACGCCCTCTATTGGCCATGAAAAAATATTCTTTAAAAATTCACGCCCTCTATTGGCAATGAAAAAATATTCTTTAAAAATCCCCGCCTTATGGAGGTCTTGAAAACATATAGACCTTGAAAAATATTTTTTAAGAAATCCACGCCTTATGGAGGTCTTGAAAACATACGGACCTTGAAAAATATTCTTTAAAAATCCAAGCCCATTTTAACCCTTGAAAAAATCCACGCTCGTTTTATTCAGTTTTCTTTTTAATATTTCCCAATACTCCCTATCTTCGCCCAACCCACACAAATTCCGAAATTTGTATTACATTTTTGTGGTGTAAACTTACAATTGATGCCATATGGAGTTCAAACAAAAAAAATCAACAATCAACCTTTTAAAACCCAAACGAACCCAACATGAAAATACTCCGCAAGTCAAAAAAGTTACAATTTTGTCAAGTCAAAGGAAGCAGAAAAAAAGAAATGTGAAACTCCATAACGGCAACGGAATGTTGCTTCAATTATTGATAGATTACTTCGTTGACGTTTTCTTTTCCTTTTTTCCACTCCGACTTCTCCTTGTGGGTATGGTCTTTTGCTTGCCAAGAAAATATGACAACGCTTTGCAACAATGGAGTTCACATTTGAAATGATGAATAAAATATGAGACATTTGAAATTTAATAGCTTAGCATTATTTTTTAAATGGTGATCAATGGCGTAGGTGAAAACCTAGGGGGAAAGGGGGTTGATTTAGATAAATTCTTGGAATGGAGCGTAAATATCAAGATCATAGAATTTTTAAGCATACAATAAAATTTAATCAAGCTTCTATCAGGTGAAACAGGTAGCTAATAATTTTAATATAAAGGCTGCATTCTACGCCCCTGCCAGTGGTACTAAAAACATTGTATAATTTTGAAATTTTTGTGGTATTCGATGAAACAGGTCAATAACCATTCCACAGCAATTGGCAGTTAGGGGAGAGTTTTTTCTTTGAATGAACGAAAAAATTGTTTTTTTTTTTTTCAAATACAATGCGTTATCGAAATTTTAAACTCTGTGAAAACTAAAAAAATCTAACAGCAAAAATTGAATTGAAAATCCCCAAAAGTGCTACCAACACGAACAGGCTCTCAATTTCAGCGTAACCTGGCCGTTAGTATTGCACCCATCGCAAATGATTTAATTAAAATCCCACCACAATGCAACAATATTTCTGGGAAAGGAGGGTGTGTGTGTATGCATTCAATTTTTGTGATGCAGTATTGAATTGCGAACCTAACGGCCCCAAAAATGTGCATGCCTTTGAAAGATAAGATTTCAAGGCTCTAAAAAATATTTTTAAAAAATCCACGTCTTATATAGACCCTTCTAAGTCTCTAAAAAATATTTAAAAAAAATCCACGCCTTAGATAGACCCTACTAAGGCTCGAACAGCTATTTTCTTAAAAAATCCACGCCTTAGATAGACCCTACTAAGGCTCGAACAGCTATTTTCTTAAAAAATCCACGCCTTAGATAGACCCTACTAAGGCTCGAACAGCTATTTTCTTAAAAAATCCACGCCTTAGATAGACCCTTCAAAGGCTCAAAAAACTATTTTTTAAAAAATCCACGCCTTAGATAGACATTTCTAAGGCTCTAAAAACTATTTTGTAAAAAATCCACGCCTTAGATAGACCCTTCTAAGGCTCTAAAAAATCCACGCCTCAGATAGACCTTCTAAGGCTCTAAAAAATATTTGTAAAAAATCCACGCCTTAGGTCGACCCTTCTAAGGCTCTAAAAACTATTTTTTAAAAAAATCCATGCCTAAGGTCGACCCTTCTAAGGCTCTAAAAACTATTTTTTAAAAAATCCACGCCTTAGGTCGACCATTCTAAGGCTCTAAAAACTATTTTTTAAAAAATCCACGCCTTAGATAGACCCTTCTAAGGCTCTAAAAATCCACGTCTTAGATAGACCCTTCTAAGGCTCTAAAAAAATATTTTTAAAAAATCCAAGCCTTAGATAGACCCTTCTAAGGCTGTTAAAAAATATTTTTAAAAAATCCACACCTTAGATAGACCCTTCTGAGACTCTAAAAAATATTTTTTTTTTAAATCCACGCCTTAGATAGACCCTTGTAAGGCTCTAAAAAATATTTTTAAAAAATTCACGCCTTAGATGGAACCTTCTAAGGCTCTAAAAAATATTTTAAAAAAATCCACGCCTTAGATAGACTCTTCTAAGGCTTTAAAAAATATTTTTAAAAAATCCATCCTATTTTAGATCCTGGAAAAAATTAAAAATTCTAGTCCTATTGATGGCCCTTGATTTTTTTTAAATCCAATTAATTGCCAATCACTTATTGGTATCCTCTCTTATTTTTCCTTATGAAAAAATACTAAAACAAATTGAAGTTCAAAATCGTATCGAAAATCCAATATTAATCACTTGAAAGTTTTTTGTTTTTGCTTTCCTGTAACGACTCATCAAACAGAGCGAAAACTAACAACGAAATGAAAATGAGAAAATAAATCTCAACTTTATTTACTTTCTTATCTTTGGTTTCCTTCATTTCTCTATCATTTGTTCGTTGGTTCGTTCGTTTATTTGTTTCTTTTGTTGTTTAAACAAATCGCATCAAATAAAGAAATCTTGAATGAAAAATCTTTCGTTTCGTCGTATTTTGATGGAAAGAAGCATTTCCGTCATTTGACTGGATGGGTATCATAAAAACGGAGATGAAGAGCAAAGGAAGACAACAACGTCAAGGAACGGCAGCATCAGGAGTAGCAGCAACGGCAACATATGACGAACACACACACACATACATGTCCACACCAACAACAGCAGCAGCAGGAACAGCAGTTTTGCTTGTCAGACATGAACCGAACGAAGAGCCAACAACCGAGGCGGATAGAATAAATAAAAAAAATCTCAAATTTTTTTGTTGTATTTTTTTCATTTTTTGCTGTTGTTGTTGTCTTTGAGATAAATCTTTAATAATAATTTAACATAAAAAAAACGAAAGATTTACACATGTTTTTTATTGGGATTGTATGTTTGTTAAGTATGCTGTGTGTTATATTAATATGTTTATCGTGTATGTGTGAGTATGTGCTCTATAATGTTCATAATATAATCATGCTCTTAAAATCAGACAATAAAAGGAAATTAATATGCCGTAGCAAACGAATGAACGAACAACCGAACGAACGACTATATCATAAGAAGCTTAATGACTTATTTAATGCCATAAAAGCGTTGGATTTCTTTTTTTCAATTTCATAATTATTATTTATTGAGAAATGAAATATTTTGTTGGGTTTAAAGAAAAAAACCAACCACGCCTTAAAAATGGTGGCATCATTATGTAGTGTAGGATTTAAGATTTAATTGGGAATGGAAAAGAAAACTGAGAAAATATTTGCATATGTTAAGGATTGTTATATTTTAAAAGGGACTTTTAAGTCCTTTATGGGTCATCAGTCTATATAAAAATACACGTATTTATCATTGAAAAAATACTTTGGGTAAATACAAGAGATGCTCATATGTACAATATCCTGAAGATGTATATGGGAGCTATATCTAAATCTGAATCGATTTTTACGAAACTTTGCACACATCAGTCTAGGCTGACTTCAGTACGCTGTGCCAAATATCGTGCAAAGCGGAAGATTTATAGGGACTTGGTACACCATTTACCTTAAATCGGACGAAAATATATATGGGAGGTATATCTAAATCTGAACCGATTTTCACGAAAATTAACACACATCATTCTAGACCTTATTCAGTACGCTGGGCCAAATTTCGTGCAAATGGGAAAAATTAGGGTTTTTGGTGCAGCATTTACCAAAAATCGGACGAAATATATATGGGAGGTATATCTAAATTTGAACCGATTTTCACGAAACTTAACACACATCATTCTACTCTTAATTCAGTACGCTATGTAAATTTTCGTGCAAATCGAAAGGTATATTGGGACTTTGGTGCACCGTTTACCATAAATCGGACGAAAATATATATGGGAGCTATATATAAACCTGAACCGATTTTAAAGAAACTTTGCACACATCAGTCTAGGCTGACTTCAGTACTCTATACAAATTTTCGTGCAAATCGAAAGATTTATAGGAACTTTGGTGCACCATTTACCTTAAATCGGACGAAAATATATATGGGAGCTATATTCAAATCTGGACCGATTTTTACGAAACTTAACACACATCATTCTACTCTTAATTCAGTACGCTGTGCCAAATTTCGTGCAAATCTAAATATATATAGGGACTTTGGTGCACAATTTACCTTAAATCGGAACAAAATATATATTGGAGCTATATTTTAATCTGAGCCGATTTTCACGAAACTTAACACACGTCATTCTACCCTTAATTTAGTACGCTGTGCCAAATTTCGTGCAAATCGAAAGATATATAGGGACTTTGGTGCATCATTTGTCCTAAATCGGACGAAAATATATATGGGAGCTATATCTAAATCTGAACCGATTTTTACGAAACTTTGCACACATCAGTCTAGGCTTAATTTAGTACGCTGTGCCAAATTTCGTGCAAATCGGAAGATTAATAGGGACTTTGGTGCACCATTCACCTTAAATCGGACGAAAATATATATGGGAGCTATATCTAAATCTGAACCGATTTTCACGAAACTTAACACACATCATTCTAGGCTTAATTTAGTACTCTATGCCAAATTTCGTGCAAATCGAAAGATATATAGGGACCGTTTACCATAAATATGGGAGCCATATCTAAATCTGAACCGATTTTCAGGATACTTATCACACATAATTCTAGACCTAAATCATTAGGCTGTACCAAATTTCGTGCAAATCGAAAGATATATAGGGACCGTTTACCTTAAATCGGACGAAAATATATATGGGAGCTATATCTAAATCTGAACTGATTTTTTCCAATTTCAATAGGGTTCGTTCTTGGGCCAAATAAATGAGATGTACCAAATTTCATCCAAATTGGATTAAAATTCGACCTATATTTTCTTTACAATTTAACATCAACAGGTGGACGGGCAGACGGACGGGCGTACATGCATAAATCGACTTAGAAAGTGGTTCTATGCTAATTCTCAAAAGGAACCATGGGTCTATCTCGATTCCTTTTACCTGTTACAAACATATGCACAAAGACATAATACCCTGTACCACAGTGTGGTGAAGGGTATAAAAATCCACGCCCCTTTTCAAGTCAATCTTTAGAACATATTTGAAATACTTATTTATGTACATATGTACATAAATGCGTTCGATACAATTATATTTGTCTGTAACTCATATCAGCAAAGAATTGCCAAAAAAACCAAAACAATAATGGCAAAATATTATAAACATTCGTCATCATGCCAAAAAAAAGATGGGGGCAAAAAACGCATTTACCCAAAAATTGCCACCATGAAAAAAAAGAAACGACAAAGTCACACAACAGTCACTGTGACAACCACCAACGTACAGGCAGTCTTCAATGAGGCGACAGACAACCAAAATACGAAACGAAAAAAATGAAAATGTTGCAAACTTTATTTTGGTCGTTGGTGGTGGCAGTGAGAATGATGATTAGGGCGAGGATGCTGTTGTTCGAATAAAGAGCATTTAGCCCAACCTAAATCAGCATGATATGGCAACAACAACAATACAACCAACAACAACATCACATTCGGCAGCATCAACAACAATGCTATTGCCGGCAACACAGCAGAGAGATATTTCATCATCATTATGAGAATCGAAAGTAAATAAGAAGAAGACTACGAAGTTGTATAGCAACAAGGTTATGAGTGTATGTGTGTCATTATATACCAGTTTGGTAAATACATAGGTAAGACATCAATACAATGGCAACATTATTACGATTATATGGAGAGAAAGAGAGAATGAGCTTTCAGAGGACTTTCTGTCAACAACAAAACCAGGAACCATATGTTGCCGCTTTCACAAGCGATGAGTAGAACATGTTTGTGGCTTTAGCTTTGATTACGTTTTGAGACTAATTAATTTGGGTGACCTGCTACAGGGAATTGAAGGATGAGTGACTTCAGTACATTAGAATATTTCTGCAGTACAAAAAAATCATTAGGATTGAATATTTTTTAATGATTAAGAGAAGGATAAGATTCTCTATTAATTGAACACCATTCGTGGGTATACTAAAGGCATTGGAAAAATTCCATACTTTATGTTGGACTCTGGACAAAAAAAAAACTTCTTAAAAAATCCACGCATCCTATAAGCCCAGAAAAAATTTATTTAAAATATCCACGAATCCTATAGGACTTGCAAAAATATTTTATTTAAAATCGAACGAAAATATATATAAAAGCTATATCGAAATATAAACCGATTTAATAGGCCACATTTCGACTTCTTGGTGCATCATTTACTTGAAATCGGGAGAAAATATCTATGGTAGCTCTATCCAAATTTGAACCGATTTCAACAAAACTTTCCACATGCTAGGTTATATTAACTTCAGTGTGTTGGGCAAAATGTTATGTCAATCGGCCTAACTTTGGGTCTTTTTGGTACCATTTAACTAAAATCGGACCACACAATATATGGGAGCTATATCTAAATCGAAAACGATTCCTACTGAACTTTGCAAAAGTTAGGCAATATAAATTTCAGTACGTTGTGCAAAATATTGTAGCAAACGGTCTAACTTTGGGTCTTTTGTTCATATTTTACTTAAAATCTGATGAAACTATATCTAAATCTGAACCGATTTCAACAATACAGGCCATAGTATTTTCAGTAGGTTGTGCAAAATTTGGTGCCAATCGGATCCACCTGGAGGGTTTGGTGTAAAATTTATATCTATCTTCTAGGTTATAATAACTTCAGTACGTTGTGCAAAATTTGTGTTAATTTTGTGGAAAATCGGACGAAAATATATATGTAGAAGCTGTATGTAAATCTGAACCGATTTCAACTGGACCTGCCAGAGATTAATTTATATTAACTACAGTTCATTGTACAAAATTCTGTGACAATCGGACAAACTTTGAGTCTTTAGGGCACAATTTACATAAAATCGGAAGAAAATATATATAGGAGCTACATTAAATCCGTAGAAAATAGATATGGGAGCTATATCTATATCTGAACTGATTTTCACGAAACTTAAAACACATCATTCCAGACTTTATTCAGTACGCTATGCCGAATTTCGTGCAAAAAGAAAGATATATAGGGGCTTTGGTACACCATTGACCTTAAATCGGACGAAAATATATATATATATATATATATATATATATGGGAGCTATATCAAAATCTGGACCGATTTTCAGAAATCTTATAACACATCATTCTAGACCTAATTAATTACGCTATGCCAAATTTCGAAAGATATATAAGGACTTCGGTATACCATTTATATTAAATCGGACGAAAATATATATGGGAGCGATATCTAAATCTGGACCGATTTTGGAAACTTAACACACATCATTCTAGCTTTATTCAGTAAGCTATGCAAAATTTCGTGCAAATCGAAAGATATATATTGACATTGGTGCACCATTTACATTAAATCGGAGGAAAAAAAAATCGAACGAAAATATATATGGGAGCTATATCCAAATCTGAACCGATTTTCAAGAAACTTGACACACACCATTCTAGACCTAATTCATTACGCTGGGCGAAATTTCGTGCAAATCGAAAGATATATAGGGACTTTGGTGCACCATTTAAATTAAATCGGACGAAAATATATATGGGAGCCATATCTAAATCTGAACCGATTTTCAGGATACTTATCACACAACATTCTAGACCTAAATTATTAGGCTGTACCAAATTTCGTGCAAATTGAAAAATATATAGGGACTTTGGTTCAGTATTTACATTAAATCGGACGAAAATATATAAATTTAAATCTGAACGGATTTTCACGAAACTTAACACACATCATTCTAGACTCAATTCAGTACCTCATGCAATATTTCGTACAAATCGAAAGATATATAGGGACTTTGGTGCAACATTTACATTAAATCGGATGAAACTATATATGGGAGCTATATCTAAATCTAAACCGATTTTCAGGAAACTTAACACAACATCATTCTAGACCTAAATCATTAGGCTGTGCCAAATTTCGTACAAATCGAAAGATATATAAGGGCAGTTTATATTAAATCGGACGATATAAGAGCTATATTTAACTCTGAACCGATTTTGTCCCAATTTCAATAGGGTTCGTCCTTAGGCCGAATAAGTGACCTATGCCAAATTTCATCCAATTCGGATCATAAATGCGATCTGTACTTCGTTTACAATTTAACATGGACGGACAGACGGACGAACATGCCTAAATCGACTTAGAAAATGATTCTATGTATATTCTCAAAATGAACCACGTGTCTATCTCGTCTCCTTTGCCTGTTACAAACATATGCACAAAGACATAATACCCTGTATTATGTAGTATGGTGAAGGGTATAAAAACTACGCCTTGAATAGACCCTTGAAAAAATATTTTTAAAAAACTCACTCTTCCTATAGGCCCCAAAAAACGGTTCATTAAAAAATCCAGCATTGGAAAAATAGTTTTAAAAAATCTAAAAAAATCTTTGTAAAAAATCTACGCCTCTTGATATTTTTTAAAAATCCCCGCCTATGGTAACCCTTGCAAATATATATCTATTTTAAATCCAAGCCTCCTATATGACTATAAAATATTTCCAAAAATGTCCCCCAAAAAATATTTTTACTCAGTTTATTAAATTTCCATAAACCACTTACGAACAAGTATTAAAAACTCATCAGGGAAAACGGGAAAAGAGAATACAATTATTGAAGTACCTCAAAAAAATACTTTGCAAACTTCTATAGTCCAATATTCGACAACAAAGTTGTCGAAGTTGTTGCAACTTTTTTTCTTCATGTCGTCTACAACAATCCAGTTTTATGTACACGTTGGTTGGCCTTTTCAGTTCGTCTGCCTAAAAATTTCCCTTTTTTCACGTTTAGCTTTCTTTTCAATTTGTGTATGAGTGTGTGTGTGTATTCCTGGCTGCTGAAATGACCGTTTCCATCCATGGGCCTCTCACTTTCTTTTTGGGCCCAACTGAAAAAAAATCGTGTATGTATTTAAAAATAGCATCATTTGGTGTGTAGTTCGTTATTTACTTTTTCTATTCTCTCCGTGCGGTCTTCCTTTTGGGTGGGGGTCACATCAAAATAATGGCGTGTTTGGTCACTAATTTTTGGCAGCACTCAAAGTCGCATTCAGTCATAACACAAAAATCACTTTAGTTTTCGGGCTGAGGGAGATTTTCTTTTTATGGGGCGTAGAATATATTTTTTTATTTATTTTCCAAAGGGACGACTGTCGGCTGGCTGGCTTCTTGGCAGCAGCAACAACAACAAGGGACACAAAAGTTATTTCAAACAAATTGCATTTGTAGTCGCAGCAACGAGCGGGGTTTGAGTTGGGAAAAAGTTTTCCCTGTTGTTATTGTATTTGTTCTTAGCCTTTGTCTTTGTTGGTTAATTTTTCCTTTGCCAATTTTTTCCTCTGCTGTTATGGTCCCTCATTTTAGGTTGTTATATTTTTTCCGGCTTTGAACATAATTTCGTTTTTCTGCATCTTTGGCGTTTCGTAATTTGCAACAGATTTTGTTGGTGTGGTAAAGTGACCACACAAAGGATATTAGGTGGGGTTTTTATAAACATTTTTTAAAGATTAGTTTTTCAAGGCCTATATAAGGCGTGGATTTTTTAAAGATCAGTTTTTCAAGGTCTGTATAAGATTGGATTTTTTAAAGATTAGTTTTTCAAGGCCTGGATGTTTTAAAAATCAATTATAAAGGCATCTACAAGGCGTGGATTTTTTTAAAGATCAGTTTTAAAGGCCTTTCCAAGGCGTGGATTTTTTCAAGGCCTAGCCAAGGCATGGATTTTTTAAAGATTATTTTTTCAAGGCCTAGATCAGTTTTAAAGCCCTCTCCAAGGCGTGGATTTTTTCCAAGGCCTATATAATGCGTGGATTTTTTAAAGATTATTTTTTCAAGGCCTAGCCAAGGCGTGGATTTTTTAAAGATTATTTTTTCAAGGCCTAGCCAAGGCGTGGATTTTTTAAAGATTATTTTTTCAAGGCCTAGCCAAGGCGTGGATTTTTTTAAAGATTATTTTTTCAAGGCCTAGCCAAGGCGTGGATTTTTTAAAGATTATTTTTTCAAGGCCTCTCCAAGGCGTGGATTTTTTAAAGAATTTTTTTAAGGCCTCTCCAAGGCGTGGATTTTTTAAAGATTATTTTTTCAAGGCCTCTCCAAGGCGTGGATTTTTTAAAGATTATTTTTTCAAGGCCTCTCCAAGGCGTGGATTTTTTAAAGATTATTTTTTCAAGGCCTCTCCAAGGCGTGGATTTTTTAAAGATTATTTTTTCAAGGCCTAGCCAAGGCTTGGATTTTTTAAAGATTATTTTTTCAAGGCCTCTCCAAGGCGTGGATTTTTTAAAGATTATTTTTTCAAGGCCTAGCCAAGGCGTGGATTTTTTAAAGATTATTTTTTCAAGGCCTAGCCAAGGCGTGGATTTTTTAAAGATTATTTTTTCAAGGCCTAGCCAAGGCGTGGATTTTTTAAAGATTATTTTTTCAAGGCCTCTCCAAGGCGTGGATTTTTTAAAGAATTTTTTTTTAAGGCCTCTCCAAGGCGTGGATTTTTTAAAGATTATTTTTTCAAGGCCTCTCCAAGGCGTGGATTTTTTAAAGATTATTTTTTCAAGGCCTCTCCAAGGCGTGGATTTTTTAAAGATTATTTTTTCAAGGCCTCTCCAAGGCGTGGATTTTTTAAAGATTATTTTTTCAAGGCCTCTCCAAGGCGTGGATTTTTTAAAGATTATTTTTTCAAGGCCTCTCCAAGGCGTGGATTTTTTAAAGATTATTTTTTCAAGGCCTCTCCAAGGCGTGGATTTTTTAAAGATTATTTTTTCAAGGCCTCTCCAAGGCGTGGATTTTTTAAAGATTATTTTTTCAAGGCCTCTCCAAGGCGTGGATTTTTTAAAGATTATTTTTTCAAGGCCTCTCCAAGGCGTGGATTTTTTAAAGATTATTTTTTCAAGGCCTCTCCAAGGCGTGGATTTTTTAAAGATTATTTTTTCAAGGCCTCTCCAAGGCGTGGATTTTTTAAAGATTATTTTTTCAAGGCCTATATAAGGCGTGGATTTTTTAAAGATTATTTTTTCAAGGCCTCTCCAAGGCGTGGATTTTTTAAAGATTATTTTTTCAAGGCCTCTCCAAGGCGTGGATTTTTTAAAGATTATTTTTTCAAGGCCTCTTCAAGGCGTGGATTTTTTAAAGATTATTTTTTCAAGGCCTCTCCAAGGCGTGGATTTTTTAAAGATTATTTTTTCAAGGCCTCTCCAAGGCGTGGATTTTTTAATGATTATTTTTTCAAGGCCTCTCCAAGGCGTGGATTTTTTAAAGATTATTTTTTCAAGGCCTCTCCAAGGCGTGGATTTTTTAAAGATTATTTTTTCAAGGCCTCTCCAAGGCGTGGATTTTTTAAAGATTATTTTTTCAAGGCCTCTCCAAGGCGTGGATTTTTTAAAGATTATTTTTTCAAGGCCTCTCCAAGGCGTGGATTTTTTAAAGATTATTTTTTCAAGGCCTCTCCAAGGCGTGGATTTTTTAAAGATTATTTTTTCAAGGCCTCTCCAAGGCGTGGATTTTTTAAAGATTATTTTTTCAAGGCCTCTCCAAGGCGTGGATTTTTTAAAGATTATTTTTTCAAGGCCTCTCCAAGGCGTGGATTTTTTAAAGATTATTTTTTCAAGGCCTCTCCAAGGCGTGGATTTTTTAAAGATTATTTTTTCAAGGCCTCTCCAAGGCGTGGATTTTTTAAAGATTATTTTTTCAAGGCCTCTCCAAGGCGTGGATTTTTTAAAGATTATTTTTTCAAGGCCTCTCCAAGGCGTGGATTTTTTAAAGATTATTTTTTCAAGGCCTCTCCAAGGCGTGGATTTTTTAAAGATTATTTTTTCAAGGCCTCTCCAAGGCGTGGATTTTTTAAAGATTATTTTTTCAAGGCCTCTCCAAGGCGTGGATTTTTTAAAGATTATTTTTTCAAGGCCTCTCCAAGGCGTGGATTTTTTAAAGATTATTTTTTCAAGGCCTCTCCAAGGCGTGGATTTTTTAAAGATTATTTTTTCAAGGCCTCTCCAAGGCGTGGATTTTTTAAAGATTATTTTTTCAAGGCCTCTCCAAGGCGTGGATTTTTTAAAGATTATTTTTTCAAGGCCTCTCCAAGGCGTGGATTTTTTAAAGATTATTTTTTCAAGGCCTCTCCAAGGCGTGGATTTTTTAAAGATTATTTTTTCAAGGCCTCTCCAAGGCGTGGATTTTTTAAAGATTATTTTTTCAAGGCCTCTCCAAGGCGTGGATTTTTTAAAGATTATTTTTTCAAGGCCTCTCCAAGGCGTGGATTTTTTAAAGATTATTTTTTCAAGGCCTCTCCAAGGCGTGGATTTTTTAAAGATTATTTTTTCAAGGCCTCTCCAAGGCGTGGATTTTTTAAAGATTATTTTTTCAAGGCCTCTCCAAGGCGTGGATTTTTTAAAGATTATTTTTTCAAGGCCTCTCCAAGGCGTGGATTTTTAAAGATTATTTTTTCAAGGCCTCTCCAAGGCGTGGATTTTTTAAAGATTATTTTTTCAAGGCCTCTCCAAGGCGTGGATTTTTTAAAGATTATTTTTTCAAGGCCTCTCCAAGGCGTGGATTTTTTAAAGATTATTTTTTCAAGGCCTCTCCAAGGCGTGGATTTTTTAAAGATTATTTTTTCAAGGCCTCTCCAAGGCGTGGATTTTTTAAAAATTATTTTTTTCAAGGCCTCTCCAAGGCGTGGATTTTTTAAAAATTATTTTTTTCAAGGCCTCTCCAAGGCGTGGATTTTTTAAAGATTATTTTTTCAAGGCCTCTCCAAGGCGTGGATTTTTTAAAGATTATTTTTTCAAGGCCTCTCCAAGGCGTGGATTTTTTAAAGATTATTTTTTCAAGGCCTCTTCAAGGCGTGGATTTTTTAAAGAATATTTTTTCAAGGCCTCTCCAAGGCGTGGATTTTTTAAAGATTACTTTTTCAAGGTGGATTTTTTAAAGATTACTTTTTCAAGGCCTATATAAGGCGTGGATTTTTTAAAGATTACTTTTTCAAGGCCTATATAAGGCGTAGATTTTTTAAAGATTACTTTTTCAAGGCCTATATAAGGCGTGGATTTTTTAAAGATTACTTTTTCAGGGACTAGGCAAGGCGTGGATTTTTTAAAGATTACTTTTTCAGGGACTAGGCAAGGCGTGGATTTTTTAAAGATTACTTTTTCAGGGACTAGGCAAGGCGTGGATTTTTTAAAGATTACTTTTTCAAGGCCTATATAAGGCGTGGATTTTTTAAAGATTACTTTTTCAAGGCCTATATAAGGCGTGGATTTTTTAAAGATTACTTTTTCAAGGCCTATATAAGGCGTGGATTTTTTAAAGATTACTTTTTCAAGGCCTATATAAGGCGTGGATTTTTTAAAGATTACTTTTTCAAGGCCTATATAAGGCGTGGATTTTTTAAAGATTACTTTTTCAAGGCCTATATAAGGCGTGGATTTTTTAAAGATTACTTTTTCAAGGCCTATATAAGGCGTGGATTTTTTAAAGATTACTTTTTCAAGGCCTATATAAGGCGTGGATTTTTTAAAGATTACTTTTTCAAGGCCTATATAAGGCGTGGATTTTTTAAAGATTACTTTTTCAAGGCCTATATAAGGCGTGGATTTTTTAAAGATTACTTTTTACAAGTAAGACCCATATTACACTGTGCGGTTTTTTTCTTTTTGTTGTCCACATTTTCCACTGTTTGTTTTTTGGCCTTTGTGCGTTGATGGGATTTTTTCTTCTTCTTCTCTTTTTTGGCGAACAAAATTCCTTCTTTTTCAGGCTTTTTGTCTTTCACACTTTTGGGTTGTGAAATTTTAACATGATTTTTTGCCAGTTTTTTTTCTGCTGCGGCGTAAATATTTCTTTATGTTTCATCCTTTTATTCGTTAATACACTCAACTCCCTCTGGTCAACGCTGGGCTGGGTGCCAGCCCTGAGGTGTGGTAGGGGTAGTTGTAAAGTATTTAACCAGTCAATTTATGAAAGAGTCAGATGATGGGGGTTTTGTCTGTCGGTCGTTCTCGTTAAGTGACTTGCTCCGGTTATTGTTTTTCTCTCGGTGTCTGTGTGCCTTGATGTCCACAAATGAGGATATTGTAGGACAAAGTGAACATTTTTTATGACCATAAGAAGTGGCAGATTTCTTTAACGCTCAAAGTTTCTTTTCATAGTTTCTTTCAGTTTTTTGTGAGTTCTTTTTGTGGCCATTATTTTCCGTTGTTCGATAATCCCGAATGAACATTTCATAAAAATACATTTATATGGACATAAAATTAAGGAATTATCTGAAAGGAGGATGAAACAATTTCTTACTATGACGCCATAAACACTCAGTCAAGAAGGCTATTATTTTGCCCTGTCGTCATATATACGACGATCATAAAAAATTTAGATTAGAGGTTTTTATGGTATTCTACAGAGTTTAGTTTGTATAGTTATTTTTATTAATAGACATTCTATTAAAGTGAGGTTATGTAGAGAAAATAAAAAAAAATAATTTAAAAGGGAAATTCATGGATTTTTTATACATATTTTTAAGGCTCTATCCAAGGCGTGAATTTTTTGAAAATATTTTTGAAGGCTCTATCGAAGGCGTGGATTTTTTTAAACTTATTTTTAAGGCTCTATCCAAAGCGTGGATTTTTTAAACATATTTTTAAGGCTCTATCCAAGGCGTGGATTTTTTTAAACATATTTTTAAGGCTCTATCCAAGGCGTGGATGTTTTTAAACATATTTTTAAGGCTCTATCCAAGGCCTGGATTTTTTTAAACATATTTTAAGGCTCTATCCCAGCGTGGATTTTTTTAAACATATTTTTAAGGCTCTATCCAAGGCGTGGATTTTTTAAACATATTTTTAAGACTCTATTCAAGGCGTGGATTTTTTAAACATATTTTTAAGACTCTATCCAAAGCGTGGATTTTTTTAAACATATTTTTAAGGCTCTATCCAAGGCGTGGATTTTTTTAAACATAT
>NW_026883264.1:0-46812 GCF_032173495.1 Musca vetustissima | reverse complement strand
TAACTATAGACGCACCTTTAATTCAATTGGTATGTTCATAACTATAGTTGACAAATAAAATGGACCCATTAAGTTATTGTTCACAATAAAACGATCAAAAACACATATTATTCAACAAAAATAATTAATTTATTCTTTATGGTTTCGCCGAATTCTGCACTTTCAAAATTGCTGGTGTTGCATAACTATAGACGCACTTTTACAAAATTAGAAAAAATTATTTTTTAAAACTTAAATAAAATAAAATAACTTTTATAAATAATGGGTAGGGCCTCCCTTATTTTGAATAAGTTCAAAAATTTTATCCATCACACTGTTGATCAAAATTATTCGCAAGTCTTCATCGATTGACCGCCATTCATCGATAATCACTTCTTGGAGGTAAAATACAGTTTGGTATTGGAGGTTTTCTGCATAGACACGATGAGTCAAGATTCCACACATGTTCTCGATCGGATTCTGGTCGGAAATTTTAATATTTTTCGATTTTAACCATACTTGAGTATGGCGACTTTTATGAACTGGTGCGTTGTCCTGCTAAAAAACGAGTCCTTGATTGTTGCTGCTTTCCCAAAATGGCAATAATTTGTCTTCCAAGACTTGAACGTACTCCATTGAATTCATCCGACAACATGGAAATGTCAAATAAAGGCTATAAAATGCTC
Organism: Musca vetustissima; assembly: GCF_032173495.1. Taxonomy (NCBI): domain Eukaryota; kingdom Metazoa; phylum Arthropoda; class Insecta; order Diptera; family Muscidae; genus Musca; species Musca vetustissima. The sequence goes on along the minus strand of NW_026883264.1, from coordinate 46,147 downwards.
CCAAGGCCATTAAGGAACCACCACCGAAATATCGTATTAAGAAATAACGATATTTCGGTAACCGCCACATTGGGAGCATTTTATAGCCACGGAATGCTTTATTTGACATTTCCATGTTGTCGGATGAATTCAATGGAGTACGTTCAAGTCTTGGAAGACAAATTATTGCCATTTTGGGAAAGCAGCAACAATCAAGGACTCGTTTTTTAGCAGGACAACGCACCAGTTCATAAAAGTCGCCATACTCAAGTATGGTTAAAATCGAAAAATATTAAAATTTCCGACCAGAATCCAATCGAGAACATGTGTGGAATCTTGACTCATCGTGTCTATGCAGAAAACCTCCAATACCAAACTGTATTTTACCTCCAAGAAATGATTATCGATGAATGGCGGTCAATCGATGAAGACTTGCGAATAATTTTGATCAACAGTGTGATGGATAAAATTGCTGAACTTGTTCAAAATAAGGGAGGCCCTACCCATTATTTATAAAAGTTATTTTATTTAAGTTTTAAAAAATATTTGTTTCTAATTTTGTAAAAGTGCGTCTATAGTTATGCAACACCAGCAATTTTGAAAGTGCAGAATTCGGCGAAACCATAAAGAATAAATTGATTATTTTTGTTGAATAATATGTGTTTTTGATCGTTTTATTGTGAACAATAACTTAATGGGTCCATTTTATTTGTCAACTAACATACCAATTGAATTAAAGGTGCGTCTATAGTTATGATACGCAGTGTAATAACAGTTTTGTTATTCAGAGTTATTCATCCATGTATTCTTGTGAACTAAGTATAGGTCGCATTTATGATCCGATTGGGATAAAATTTGGCTCTCACTTATTTGGTCTAAAGACGGACCCAATTAAAATTAAAAAAAAAAATCGGTTCAGTGCAGATATAGCTCTGATATATTTTTTCGACCGATGTTATCCGATTGAGGCAAAATTCAGCAAAACGCACTTAATTAAATCCAAAGTCGAAGTTTGAAAACTGTTCAGATTTAGATATAGCTCCCATATGTAGTTTGGTCCGTTTTAATGTAAATGATGCCCCAAACTCCCAAGGTTTGTCCGCTTGAGACAAAATTTTCCACAGCGTACAGAATTATGTTCAGTTTGATGTCTGTGACGTTTGATTGAAATCGGTTCAGATTTAGATATAGCTGTCATATATATTTTCGTCCGATTTTATTTAAGTGGTGAACAAAACTCCCAATATTTGTCCGATTCAGACAAAATTTTGCGCAGTGAATTGGGCCAAGTTCGATGTCTGTGAAGTTTTTTTTTTAATCGGTTTAAATTTAGATATAGCTCCCATATATAGCTTCGTCCAAGCTTGAGACAAAATTTTCTACAGCGTAGTGAATTGATTCCAGTTCGATGTCTGTGAAGTTTTTTTTATACCCTCCACCATAGTATGGAGGGTGTATTAGTTTTGTTTTTCCGTTTGCAACGCATCGAAATAATCATTTCCGACCTTATAAAGTATATATACTCTTGATCAGCGTAATATTCTATGGCGATCTATGTATGTCTGTCTGTCCGTCTGTCTGTTGTAATCACTCTAGCGTCTAAACGAATTGAGATAGAACGCTCAAATTTTGCATAGAGTCTTTTGTCTGCAGGCAGGTCAAGTTCGAATATGGGCTATATCGGTCCACGTTTATGCATAGCTCCCATATAAGAGTACCCCACAATTTCCGGTATTTTGGGGTTCTTGAGCGAGGTTTTCAACCGATTTCGCTGAAATTTGGTACATTAGGTTCTTATTAGGTACAAAATAGCTCCACTAAAAATTATAAATATAGGTCCACTTTTTCTGGTAGCCCCCATATAATGGTACCTCCCATTTTTCAGTTTTTGGGGGGTTAGACCGGATTTTTTACCAAATTGGCTGTAATTTAGTAATTTGAGTTCATATTGGGTAGCAAATCTATCTAAAAAAATTATAAATATAGGTCCATTTTTTCGGGTAGCCACCATATAAGGGTAACGTCCACTTTCCGGTATTTTGGGGTTCTTGAGCACGGTTTTCAACCGAATTCGCTGTAATTTGGTATTTTGTAGTCGTATGTGGTAACAAAAATTATTAATATTCACCCCTTTTTGGGGGTAGTCCCTATATAACCCCTTGTTTATATAAAAATAGTTATTTGATTTGTTCCGTGTGTTAGGGTTGTGTCCCCATTCTATTCTGCCATAATATGGGAGGTAGTCGCAACTGTGAATAGACATTTTTACCCTACAAAGACGATTTAGCCATATGTTGTAGTCATTCCGCCTTCTAAAGATATCGTGATAAAAATCTCAAACCTGACAATAATGAAATATATCGGCAGACATTTCGGCATCTCCTCAATATAGTGATACCTTCTGAAGAAAAGAATTGACTTAAAAAATTAAAATATTGGGTTAAAAATTGACATACACCGGTAATTAATTAGGCGTAGCCCTCATATAATGATATCTCCAAATATTTGCTACTTCCTACACTATGTAACCAATATTGGTCCCCCTTTAGGCATAGCCTCATATAACTAAATTACAGTAGTTTGAGGATTTTATACTCTACCATGCGTTATCAGTATTAGTCCACTTTTTAGAGCTTACAGATTTTAGGAAAAATACCCATAAAAATTGTTCAAATTTGTATTTGGTGTACATAATGGTTTACATAAATAGGTATGTAGAATTATCGGTATATGCCCACTTTTTGGTATGTTCCCTATATTTTCATTGCATGTATCTGTCAGTATACGTATGGTGGAGGGTATCCAAAGTTCGGCCCGGCCGAACTTAACGCTTTCTTCACTTGTTGTTTTTTTTTTTTTTTGTGAAATCGATTCAGATTTAGCTCCCATATGTAGTTTTGTCCGATTTTATTTAAATGGTGAACCAAACTTTCAACTATCAATACGATTTTTTTTTTTTTTGAAATCGGAAGGTTTGGCATAGTCAAAAACAGACACTGATGACACTGAGTCTTAACCTATATTGAATTTTTTTACGAAGAAGACATTTGGTACTCGCCATGAACTTCAAATGTCAAATTACATTGCATTTCATAATTGGTAGAACTTCTATAATACCTTTATAATTAAAAGATGTTCTAAAAATCTTCAATATATAGAAGTCATTCTATAGGTATTCTACGGGTGCATATAACTTCTTTTATAGATCTTCAATATATATAAGAATTCTTATGGATCTCTAATATATAAAATGCCAATGGTTTTCTACACATAGAAAACTTCTATATGTCTTCTAAACATATACGTATTTAATATACAAATTGTTATTGAATATGAATTCAATACATAGAAAGTGTTCTTATTTTACCCACTGTCTCACCTTTACACCTGTTCTCATCGAAAACAACAACAATATCAAACAAAAAACTATTACAAAAATGTACATAATACATGCATGAAAAAGAGATAACAACATCGACGATGCGAAAAAAGAAGAAAAAAGGGGTTTGAACTTTTTCAATTTACATCGAACATGAATGACACAACAAAATGCTACTACTACCATCTTCTGTATAATGTGTCCTAAAACAAATTGATAATACCGCAAAATAAAAAAAATTAAACAAAAAAAAACATACACACCAAGTAACCTGTAATAATGATGTGACACATATGAAGTGGTACATAAAAAATAGCCTTTTGTTGTTGTAAGTTTTTTTTTACTCAATTTTTTATTACAATAATAATAAAAAAACCCACCAAAGTCAACCAACCATCAAACCCCAACAGCAAAAGCACGCCACCGACATCAACTCTAACCGCAAATGGGGCCTAACGTTCAAGTGGATGACTTGTGTGTCGGTCGCGTACCGCGGTATGTCGCGGCATTGATGATAGAGGAAATAGAGACACAAAAGAGAGAGACGAATAATAATTATTGGTAGTAACATAAAACCCACTTCACACCATTCGAAACTGTTCCGTATCATTACTGATGACGCTGCTGAGTCGGTCGTAGCTTTTGTTGCCGTTGTTGTCAATATGAGGCCGGCCTATTTTGCATATGCAATAAAGGCACGCACACATTTACAGCTGCCGAAGAATGATAATAATATTGTATTTGCATAGTACAGAGCTACTCCCATTTGAAAATGTTGTAGTAGTAGTGGGTGTTACCATGTCCCCTAGACCCTAAACGACCCCATAGCCAACATTTATCTTTTCCATCTACAGCTATAGCAGCAACCATTTCAATTTGAATTACAAATCAAAATTCAAATCATCATCATCAGCGTGAAATGTAGCAGAAAGTCAGATAATTTCACCCCGAAAAAATAAGCCAAGTGAAAATTATTTGCCATAAACATTATTTTTATTATTGGATTTTCTGCCAAATATTTGGATGAGTAAATGTTAAATGTTGTCTACGATTTGTGGGGGGTTGGTACAGCAAATGTGAATTTTTAAGAAAATTAAATATAGACAGGTAATAAATGTTAATGTGATTTTTTGTTGAATATTTGAGAAAATAAAATAAAATTTTGTCTGATAACGGTAATGGGAGTTAATTAATATACATCAATGGTTGTGCCATTTAAGCCTGTTTTAGGTTGTACTCGACCAAATGTTTGATGCCAGAGTCTTAATGTGTTCACAATAATGTTCTACAATAATGTTGTGCATTTTTATAAATAACGATAAATATTTATTTATATTGTATATTTTGAATATCTGATACCAAATACATACCCATAGAAGGATTTTTTTTTTTAATATCATCAATTTAATCCCATAATCCTGTTGAAAATAACTAAAACTTCAGGAAAGTCTACCTATTGCCTATTGGCGCAACAAAATGTTGGACCAAAGTAGAATGGAGGCTCGTAAGATCAGTTTTTTGGATTATAACTTGTTAATGTTTTTGTAACGACCACTACAAAAATATAACCAGTGAGCGGAGCAGTATAGTCGTACGGGGTCGACCATACGATACCTTACACAACTATTACGGAACTCAAGTCGCACTCAACTCAAGTAGGAACAAGGTCCTCAAGTCGCTAGCCGGCAGCACATGGGGCGCTGATAAAGAAACCTTGTTGACCTCTTATAAAGCAATAGGCCGATCAGTGGTAAGCTATGCGGCACCAGTGTGGTTCGCGAATGTCAGTGATACGCAGTGGAAAAATATTCAGACCTGCCAGAACGCTGCCCTGAGAACTGCAACAGGGTGTCTCCTCATGACTCCAGTGGACCATCTTCATGAGGAAACGAAGATCATACACGTCCATCGTCACAACTATACGTTGTCGATGAAGTACATGTTTGGGTGTTATCGTCAGGAACATCCCTGCCATAGCCTTATGGACAGGACTCCCCCACCCAGGCACGTCAGGAAAGATCTTCATGATCTAGAGAGAGAGGTCCGAAGGTACAAGCGTGAACCCCTGTATCAAGCAGGTCTGAATGGTATTCACACGGATGCAGTCGCTCAGGCAGTAGAGCAATATCGAGTGAACACCATAATTGGAGACCACCCCCCATCCATCGCAGCTGAGGAGAAGCAGCTGCAAAGGCTCAACTAAGATCAGGATGGTGCAACCGCCTCAATTCATATTGGGCAAGAATTGACGGCTCGATACCTAACACATGTGCGGCATGTAGACTAGGACCACACGACACGTTGCACCTCTTCAATTGCCCAGCTAAGCCTACTCACCTATCGCCGAATTTACTTTGGACGCAACCCGCTGAAGTTGCCGCATTCCTGAATTTGGAGGTAGAAGAAGCAGAACCAGACGATGCATGACAAAACGACATGTATTCTGTTGCTACAACAACAACCACGGAACTCTAACTTTCTGTCAATGTTTATTCTGAGCCTGGGCAATATATTTGCACCCTTTTGCCCGATTAGAGGTCAACAGCACATTTTTCTTACACTGACATGTTTTCCCAATATTACTATTCAGTACAGCCCTTCTAATTACTTATCCCGTTTCTCTTCGCCATGGATTATGTTGTGATGTTTGGCTTATAATTATGGTTTATAGATCAACTCGAAAAAACATAAAAAATTAAGTTTTCCGTCCACTCCATCCCAAAAATGTTATGTGATCATCACCTTGACCATAACTGGACCATAATAGAAAATTTCAAAGAGATCAGCGCTATATTTCCATATTCTAGTGTGTTAATGGGATACTAAATAATATATGAATACGTAAGCACCTGTAAATATTTAAGTGTAAATCCCACATCCGAGTACATACGACAATATAATTGGTATCAATTTAAAGGTCCACCCTCCTCTTGGATATACTATCAACTTATCGGGTCTATGACCATCAGGGGTAAATATATATGCCATAGAATGCAATTTTTGTAATTTTCACTCAAAAGTCAGAGACAATTTGACCCGCTAAATATTAACCGATCTTTATTAAAACCGGTATGTTTATTCTTTGGCCCGATCCCCTTCTCCATGCGGTGTTTGAGCCATAATTGCGGCCTCTGGAGCGACCTTCTGGACCTACAGACAAAAATAAAGTTTTTGGTCCATTTCATCATACCAAAAACAATAGGGGTCTTCATTGGGCAGAACCCATCCTACATGCAAAATTTCGTGAAGATTGGTTCATAACTGTGGCCTGTATCGTGTCCACAAATTATAATGGACAGACGAACGGACGGACACACATGTCTAGATCAACTCAGCTGGTCGAGATATGACGATCGGTATTCTTAAAGGTGGGTCTCGGATCAATATTTGGCGGTGTTACAAACTCTTGGGGCTGCACAAAGGTATAATACCCTGACATCATAGTTGTGTAGGGTATTTTAAAAATTGCTATACCCTTCACCACACTGTGGTACAGGATATTATGTCTTTGTCCACATGTTTGTAACAGGCAAAAGGAATCGAGAAAGACCCATGGTTCCTTTTAGGAACATGCATAGAATCACTTTCGGAGACGATTTACGCATGTCCGTCTGTCCGTCCATGTATATTTGTGAACAAAGTACAGGTCCCATTTATAATCCGATTTGGATGAAAATTTGGCACAGCTCCTCTATTTGACCCAAAGACGAACCCAATTGAAACTGGGAAAAAATCGGTTTAGATTTAGATATAGCTCACATATATATTTTCGTCCGATTTTATGTAAGTGGTACACCAAAGTCCCTACATATCACTCAATTTGCACAAAATTTGGCATAGCATACTATATTAAGTCTAGAATGATGTGTGCTATGTTTCGTGAAAATCGGTTCAGATTTAGATATAGCTCCCATATATATTTTCGTCCGATATAAGGTAAATGGTGCACGAAAGTGCCTATATATCATTCGATTTGCACGAAATTTGGCATAGCGTACTAAATTAAGTCTAGAGTGAGGTGTGTTAAGTTTCGTGAAAATCGGTTAAGACTGGGATATAGCTCCCATATATATTTTCGTCCGATATAATGTAAATGGTGTACCAATGTCCCTGTGTATCTTTGGATTTGCACGAAATTTGGGATAGTGCAATGAATTGACTCAAGAATGATGTGTTTTAAGTTTCGTTAACATCGGTTAAGACTTGGATATAGCTTCCATATATATTTTCGTCTGATTTAATGTAAAGGGTGCACCAAAACCCCTATATATCATTCGATTTCCACGAAATTTGGTATAACGTACTGAATTAAGCCTTGAATAGTGTGTGTGTTATGTTTCGTAAAAATCGGTTCAGATTTAGATATAGCTCCCATATAGATTTTCGCCCGATTTAATGTAAATAGTGCACCAAAGAGCCAAAGTTAAGCCGATTGGGACAAAATTTGCACAACGTACTGCAGTTTCTATAACCTATAGTGTATCAAGTTTTGTTGGAATCGTTTCAGGTTTAGATATAGCTCCCATATATAGTTTCGTCCGATTTTATGTTGTCACAAAATCTTGCACTACGTACCGAAATTAGAGTGGTCTAACGTGTGCCATGTTTTGTTTAAATCGGTTCAAATTTGGATAAAGCTCCCATATAGGTTTTCGTTCGATTTAAAGTAAATGATGCTACGTCTGTTAGGATGCATCTGTTTTATATAACCAATGTGGTGAAGGGTATAATATAATCGACCCAGTCCGACTTTACTACTTTTCTTACTGGTAGAAAAGTAAATCCATCGAAGGATTTATGGTCAATGGGGTCATCTTGTTGCCAATCGCTCAAAGATGTCGCATATAAGCACTTATTTTAAGGTGGAATGTATATTCGTCATTCCATTTGCAATACCTCGAAATATTCACCAGAGACCCAAGACAGATTATATATTCTTGATCAATTCAGCCATATCCGCATGTTTGTCTCTTGATAGAGATAGCAACACTCAAGAAAGATCTAACGGTCCATGCCACCAAATTTCGACATTTTTAAGGTATTGGCCGCATTTTTTCAATAAAATGTCTATATAAGTCCATATTTGTACGTAGTATTTTTATACCCTCCACCATAATATGGAGGGTATATTAATTTTGTCATTCCGTTTGTAACTCATCGAAATATTCATTTCCGACCCTTAAAGTATATATATTCTTGATCAGGGTAAAATTCTAAGACGATCTAGCCATGTCCGTCCTTCTGTCCGTCCGTCCGTCCGTCTGTCCGTTTGCTATAATCTCGCTATCTTCTGAAGGAATTGAGATAGGGTGCTGAAATGTTGCATAGGTTTGTCTTTTGTCTGCAGGCAGGTCAAGTTCGAAGATGGGATATATCGGACCACGTTTAGGCATAGCTCCCATATAACAGTACCCCCAATTTTCGGTATTTTGTGGTTCTTGAGCGCGTTTTTCAACCGAATACGCTGAAATTTGGTACAATGGGTTCTTATTGGGTACTAAATGACTCCACAAAAAATTATAAATATAGATCCACTTTTTGTGGTAGCCCCCATATAACGGTACCTCCTAATTTTCAGTATTTTGGGGTTTTTATCGTATTTTTCCACTGAATTGGCTGTAATTTAGTATTTCGAGTTCTTAATAGGTACCAAATATCTCCACAAAAAAATATAAATAAAAAAAATTATATATACCTTAAATTTTCGGTAGTTTGGGGTTCTTGAACCCGTTTTTCAACGGAATTCCTCAATTTGGTATTTTGTAGTCGTATATGGTAACAATTCTCCCTAACAAAAATGTTTAATATTCGCCCCTATTTTGGGGCGTCCCCATATAACCCACTTTTTTATATAGAAATAGTTATCTAATTTGTTCCGTGTTTTGGGTTTGGTTCTAAGACTCTGTTGTAGTCATTTAATCTGCGGAAGATACGAACAAAGAAGAACATAAGGTTCGTTAATTAACCTTATATATATATATATATATATATATGCATATGTATGAACTGTAACCCGCAGTTAGCCCTAGCCCCTCTGTGGGAGGTGCCAGAAGGAGTGGACCGATATTCCCCATGTTTGAACTTGAACAAAATTTGGATGAAATCTAAATTTTATGAAACAAATTTGTTCAAAGAAACATGGAGTCTACGACCAATATTTAGAACCATACTCGTTTTGCAGAAATGTCGGTATAGGTACACTTTTTGGTATGTTCCCTTTATTTTTTATTTCAAGTACCTGTCAGTATATCTATGGTGGAGGGTATCCAAAGTTCGGCGCGGCGAAACTTAACGCTTTTCCCCTTGTTATGATTTTTATTCCCATATCAAAACCAAAGTGGCTAAATGCACAACATAAGTTGTTCGATCCGGACAAAATGAATGCCGTTTTCACTTGTTTATAAACTGAATTTTTATTAAATAATTTATATTCTGAAAAATGTATAATTTAGAGTCTTTATATTTAAATAAACAACTCCTCTATTATAGCTTTCAAAATTCTATTTCCAGTATTTCCAAAAAACTGCATTGTAATGCATGCTACTATTCACTGGTAGCAAGCATCACTCTTTGCTCTGCCTGATGGCCCACATTTGCACACGTTTCCTAATATTTGCCATGAAATTATAATGAAGACATTTTCATATGAATGGAAGACTATTTTTGGCTTTTTAACAACATTAAACGACCTAATGGAGTCCTTAGTTAGTTATCACTGGAACCAAGGCAAGGCATTTACATACATATAATTTCATCTACTCCTTTTTGGGAAAAAAAAAAATTTTTTTTTTCTTTGAATTTCATTTCCATGTGACTTCTATTACTAACCCATATGTATGCATGCCACAAGAAGTGCGAGGGGTACTACTGGTTCGTTTACTATAAATTATGTAAAACTGCATATTTTTGCATTCATTTTTTAGGGGGGAGCAGAACAGAAAAATGACATTGGTTACTGGAATTCCCCTCCTCACCTCAAAATGCTACCAAGTCCCCATTGCAGAGGCCATTAGCATTTTCCTTTAGCCACTGTTGAAATTCTAAGTGGTTTGATGGTTAGCATTGTAGCATTGTGGGGGACCCAAGGAGATTCTCCCCCCTCTCAGATGGGATTGCATGATTTTTGTTCATTTTATGTTACAAAGTTTTGCATAAAACTAAGCAACCAACCAACCATCCATCCATCCCGCCAGTCAACCCAAAGCATCTAACCAAGTATTTCACAAACCATCTAATTTAAGTTTAAACAGAGAGTGAGAGAGAGACTTTTAGTATGACATTTCAATGTTGGTGATGGTTGGTTGCTATGGTAACTCGGTTTGCTTGATCTCTTGCACTTTACCAAACAACTTCCAACAACAACAACAATTGTTTTGTGGGATGTTAAGTGATAATTTTCATAGGGATTGGTGGGAGGAATGGTACGATTTTTCTTCATAACAGTTTATTGTACGTAAAATGAGACATCTGGATGTTTGGAATAGGTCATCTGTTGGAAATATTCAAATAGTTCGCTTGTACTGCAAACCAAACAAAAAATAAAAGAACTCCTAAGAAGACCTTGGTAAAATCTACTGAGGGGGAAATACAAACCACAATCAGTACAATGTGACAGGAAAAGAATAAAATGCAAGATGAAATGCAATTTTTTCTGAGAAGGGGAGTGAGAAGAATTGGCCGAGAAGCAAAGTCCAGGGAAATAAAATTACTGTATTATCAGTAGAAAGCAATATACATCCAATTCTACATAGCTTTGGAAATCTTAGAGGGGGAATTGCCTCTCCTTCTGTTTTGGTTGGGAAGAACATTCGATAAACTCCATAATGAAGTGAACATTAACAAGTAGGGCAAATAGTAAAGTCGGACTGGACCGACTATATGATACCCTTCACCACCACTTCTCCTTTTTGAAGAAACATTGACATAAAATTGAACGAAATTAAATCAATCCATACATATGCCATTCTGCAACCTATGCTAAATTTCATTTCATTCGGGCATATTTAGAGTCGTTTGCGTGCGATAGGACAAATTTTAATGTATGTACATCGATTAAAGGTACTGTTCAAAATGTAATCTCAATCAGACATCCGTTTGATATACAGGGTGAGACAAAAAACTACAACAAAGTCAAACGTCATAATTTTTACATTTTTATACCCTCCACCATAGTATGGAGAGTATATTAATTTTCCGTTCCGTTTGTAACTCATCGAAATATTCATCGAAATATTCCGACCCTATAAAGTATATATATTCTTGATCAGGGTAAGACGATCTAGCCATGTCCGTCCGCCCGTCTTTCCGTCCGTCTGTTGTAATCACGCTATCTTCTGAAGAAATTGAGTAGGGTGCTCAAATTTTTCATAGGGTTGTCTTTTGTCTGCAGGCAGGTCAAGTTCGAAGATGGGGTATATCGGTCCACGTTTAAGCATAGCTCCCATATAAGTGTACCCCCCAATTTTCGGTATTTTGGGGTTCTTGAGCGGGGTTTTCAACAGTTTTCACTGAAATTTTGTACATTGGGTTCTTATTGGGTACTTAATGTCTACACAAAAAATTATAAATATAGGTCCACTTTTTCTGGTAGCCCCTATATAACGGTACCTCCTTATTTTCAGTATTTTGGGGGGTTTTGATCGTATTTCTCCACCGAATTCTCTGTAATTTAGTATTTTACGTTCTTAATAGGTTCCAAATATCTCCACAAAAAATTATTAACATCGGCCTATTTTTTCGGGTAGCCCCCACATAAAGGTACCCCAAATGTTCGGTATTTTGGGGTTCTTGAAGGCGTTTTTCAACCGATTTCGCTGAAATTTGGTACATTGGGTTCTTATTGGGTACCAAATATCTCCACCAAAAATTATAAATATAAGTTAATTTTTTCTGGTAGCTCCCATATAAGGGTACCCCCAAAATTTCGGTATTTTGGGGTTCTTGAGGGCGTTTTTCGACCTAATTCGCTGAAATTTGGTACATTGGGTTCTTATTGGGTACCAAATATCTCCACTAAGAATTATAAATATAAGTCCATTTTTTTCTGGTAGCCCTCACATAAAGGTGCAGCCATATATGGTAACAAATCTCCCTATCAAAAATGATTAATAGTCACCCCTTTTAGGGTCCATATAACCCCATTTTTTTATATTAAAATAATTATCTGATTTTTCCGCGTTTTGGGTTAGGTTCTAACACTCTGTTGTAATCATTTCACCTACGAAGGATATCGAGATAAAAAAACTAGAACGTACGGTTCGATAATGAACTATATGTGAACTATAGCCCGCATTTAGGCTTAGCCGTAGCCCCTGTGTGGGAGGTACCAGAAGGCATGGACCGATATTCCCCAAATTAGGACTTGAACTCTGTTTGGAAGAAATAATAAGATGGGATGAAATCAAATTTTTCTGAAACGGATTTGGTTCAAAGAAACATTTGGTCTAGAACCAATATTTCGATGAGGCACCTTTTCACTGTGTGAAAGTGTATACACACTAATTAGCCATAAGGCTGAGGGTGTAATTTTCTATTAAAAAATATTGTTTACATAATCGGTTTGTAGAACGGCCAATGACACCGTCACACGCTGCCCGAATGTTGCTCTGCGGCCCATTCCCGGCGAAGCGCTTGCTTGAGGTGATCGATACTTTGGTATCTTTTAGTGCCAACTTTGCTTTCCAAATTCTCCAAACACAATAGTCCAAGGGATTGGTATCCGGAGATTTTGGTGGCCTTTGTGCGCTGGAAATAAAGCGAGGAACCTCAGTTTGTAACAATTCTTGGGTGGTGCGTGCTGAGTGTGACGGTGCTGAGTCCTGTTGGAATGTCCAAGGTCAAAATGTTTGCGTGCCCAAGGATTTAATACAACCTCCACAATATTTTCGCGATAATATTCTGCTGCATTTAATCTGATGCCACGGTCAAATAATACGAGCGGAGAGCGACCATCAGCTGTTCTGGCGTCCCACACCATCACCACGGCCGGCACTTGAGTTCTGGAGGCCAACGGAAGGTGCACATTTTCAGCTGACCTATTTGGCAAGTAAATACGTTAATTTTGTTTCTTTACAAACTGCTGGCCAAGGAATGTTTTCTCATCGGAGAAAATCAAACCGAAGCAAACCTTAGCACTTTTGAGTAAATGTTCTTTCTTTTGCGGTGAAATATCTTGCACTTTTTGGAATTTCAATGGCTTTACCCCAAGTTCATCTTTTCAATATTTGCCGAATGGAATATTGCGATATGTTCAGCTCACGAGCCATTTTTCGGCCACTGCGACGCGTGGTTCGACAAGTCGCTTCTTTACTTTACGAACTATTTCTGCTGATGTTGCGGTTTTCTTCCGTCCACTTCCTTGACATCGGGCTACGCTACCAGTATCAGGGTAACGAGCGAAAATATTTATTCCCATTTAAATGCTGGAGTGCTCTGACAATGGGTGGCGTAGGTGATGATAGATACCAAGCAACGGCTCTGATTGGCTTTAACATGTATAATAATATAATAATATAATATAAGTCAATTTTTTTCTGGTAGCCCTAACATAAAGGTGCAGCCATGTATGGTAACAAATCTCCCTATCAAAAATTATTAATAGTCACCCCTTTTAGGGTCCATATAACCCCATTTTTTATATTAAAATAATTATCTGATTTTTCCGCGTTTTGGGTTAGGTTCTAACACTCTGTTGTAATCATTTCACCTACGAAGGATATCGAGATAAAAAAACTAGAACGTACGGTTCGATAATGAACTATATGTGAACTATAGCCCGCATTTAGGCTTAGCCGTAGCCCCTGTGTGGGAGGTACCAGAAGGCATGGACCGATATTCCCCAAATTAGGACTTGAACTCTGTTTGGAAGAAATAATAAGATGGGATGAAATCAAATTTTTCTGAAACGGATTTGGTTCAAAGAAACATTTGGTCTAGAACCAATATTTCGATGAGGCACCTTTTCACTGTGTGAAAGTGTATACACACTAATTAGCCATAAGGCTGAGGGTGTAATTTTCTATTAAAAAATATTGTTTACATAATCGGTTTGTAGAACGGCCAATGACACCGTCACACGCTGCCCGAATGTTGCTCTGCGGCCCATTCCCGGCGAAGCGCTTGCTTGAGGTGATCGATACTTTGGTATCTTTTAGTGCCAACTTTGCTTTCCAAATTCTCCAAACACAATAGTCCAAGGGATTGGTATCCGGAGATTTTGGTGGCCTTTGTGCGCTGGAAATAAAGCGAGGAACCTCAGTTTGTAACAATTCTTGGGTGGTGCGTGCTGAGTGTGACGGTGCTGAGTCCTGTTGGAATGTCCAAGGTCAAAATGTTTGCGTGCCCAAGGATTTAATACAACCTCCACAATATTTTCGCGATAATATTCTGCTGCATTTAATCTGATGCCACGGTCAAATAATACGAGCGGAGAGCGACCATCAGCTGTTCTGGCGTCCCACACCATCACCACGGCCGGCACTTGAGTTCTGGAGGCCAACGGAAGGTGCACATTTTCAGCTGACCTATTTGGCAAGTAAATACGTTAATTTTGTTTCTTTACAAACTGCTGGCCAAGGAATGTTTTCTCATCGGAGAAAATCAAACCGAAGCAAACCTTAGCACTTTTGAGTAAATGTTCTTTCTTTTGCGGTGAAATATCTTGCACTTTTTGGAATTTCAATGGCTTTACCCCAAGTTCATCTTTTCAATATTTGCCGAATGGAATATTGCGATATGTTCAGCTCACGAGCCATTTTTCGGCCACTGCGACGCGTGGTTCGACAAGTCGCTTCTTTACTTTACGAACTATTTCTGCTGATGTTGCGGTTTTCTTCCGTCCACTTCCTTGACATCGGGCTACGCTACCAGTATCAGGGTAACGAGCGAAAATATTTATTCCCATTTAAATGCTGGAGTGCTCTGACAATGGGTGGCGTAGGTGATGATAGATACCAAGCAACGGCTCTGATTGGCTTTAACATGGCGAAGTACAGGCTTATCTTGGTCCCTCTTTCATCACAATTGTGGACACTGAACTCCCCGCGGTGCCACCTGGGGAGCTATTCTCATCACCCGATGAAATAGTGAGCTAATATGTGCCGTGAGTTCACCCATAAAAACTATAAAAAAATGGGTTGAGGCGTCGGGTTAGTTGCCCACTCTCGGAAAACCCAACCTACTATGAAAAAGCTAAGAAAACGAAAACCAAACCCCCCTAATGTTGATGACCCCCGCAAACGTATAAAGGACCACGATCTGCGAATCTGCACTTGGAATGTGCGCACGTTGTACAGAACAGGCGCAGTGTTCGCTTTGGCGGATATAGTCAAGAAGTACAAAGCCAATATTATTGCTTTACAGGAAATGCGATGGAAAGGGACAGGCGTAAGTAAATCAGACGATTACGCCCTGTATTATAGCTGACATGAAACGAGACATGAATTTGGCTGCGGATTTATGGTCAACAGGAGAATAAAAGACCTTGTCTCCAGATTCACTCCAGTAGATGAGCGAATTGCTATAGTGAAGTTCTTTTACATCAGTCTAATTTGCGCCTATGCTCCGACCGAAGATAAAGACGAACAGACCAAAGACATATTTTACGAGCGCCATGACATTAAAAAAGGAACCATGGGTCTATCTCATTTCCTTTTGCCTGTTACAAACATATGCACAAAGACATAATACCCTGCACCACAGTGTGGCAAATGGTATAACAACTATCACAACATTCGGACGACTGCAAAGTTCATGTACCAAGGAACCTTAAATCGATCGAAATATATACTCCATAGAATGTATATTTTTACCATTTTTTTACACAATATCCTGGGTTCAAATGAAAACCGCCATACCTATTCAATGTTCAGATCTCTTTCTTCGTACATTCATAACTGTGTATCAAAGTGACTTTTCAGTTTTCCATCTATCATCCTCAATGACCTACCGTAACAAATTGTCACTATTGTCACTGCCATACAAAATCCTAGCCTTTTTCACTTCGAACATAATACAAACACCACAACAATATGAAAAAGTCACACACACACGATTCCAAAACCAATAAATACTTCATTGGTAATCAAATAATCAAAATGCCAAAACCAACAACAACACAAACCAAACACACACGAAAACTAGTTGG
Organism: Musca vetustissima; assembly: GCF_032173495.1. NCBI lineage: Eukaryota > Metazoa > Arthropoda > Insecta > Diptera > Muscidae > Musca > Musca vetustissima. The sequence continues at coordinate 29,645 of NW_026883264.1, read as the reverse complement.
CCTTTAAAATTAAAGCTAGATTGGAAAATTCATGCGGCTAACTGTTCACGCCGGCTTAGTGAACGTGGACGTCAATTTGAAAATGTCACCAACAAACAAACATATCGACATTTCCCACAAAACTAAATCTAACTTAAATCCAGCTTCAAAAATACCAGTTTTTGGTTTTTTTGGTGAATCATTGAAAGGAAAATGAAAACTGAAATAGATCTCAGGCGGGGTGATCATTGATTTTTTTCGGGTTATGTTATGTTTGAATTCATACGAAAAAGGTGAATGACATTCACGAATTTTATTAAGTTGGTTTTTGGGGGTTTCGTTGGCCTCATGTGGCTTTCAGTTTGGGGTTAAATGAGGAATGAAAATGCATTTCGAATTGATGTCAGGTTCAATGGCCAATTAAATTAATTCGATATCGTGAGTGTGTCCGTGTATGTGTGCGTGATTGTGGGCGAAAAGGTAAAGGTTTTTGGTTAATAACCACTGAAAATTTAGTTTTAGAATATGTCGTAGACCTACATTTTAATAAGGTCACACTTAAAAAATATTTTAAATATAAGAGAAATAATTGATCACCGTTTGGAATAGGATTGAAGCAATTTGTTAATAAGGTGACGATTATAAGATATTCACAGAGAACGAAGCGTGGATGTTTGAATATGAGCTCAAAAAAACAAAACAAAATCAAATGTTGTTCCTGGAATAGTTTGATTCTTCTACAAAACTGGTCATGTGGAACCATTCCCCTTGAGCTACATAGGACGATCAATTCAGAAGTGTTCGCCTCACTTTCTTTGCCAAATGTTTTCCAGAAATACGAAATTGTTGATCGTAATTGATGGGTTATCCGCTTAATCTAGAAACAAGTAAAACCTTTAATTGGTTCGTTCAGGATGAATAAAGAAGACTGTGGAGTGGGGATGTCTTTAAGAAACATGGACCTATACATTAAAACCGTCGATAAATTCGGCAAGACCGACCATTGTCCCTCGAATAAGAGGGAACCAGTAAGGAAAGTAGTAAAGACGGACGGGGCCGACTATATGATACCCTTCACCACTTTGAGTATATTAAACAGTCGCATTTTTAAAGGAACAGTAAAATGAAATAAAAAACACGTCATTCTGCAACCGATACTAAATTGTTCATTTGGTCAGATATAGAAGCTATATCTAAATCCGAACCGATTTTCAGGAAACTTAACACACATCATTCTAGACCTAATTCCTTACGCTGAGCCAAATTTAAATCAAATCGAGAGATATATAGGGACCTTTGTGCACAATTTACCTTAAATCGGACGAAAATATATATGAGATCCATATCTAAATCTGAACCGATTTTCAGAAAACTTAACACACATCATTCTAGAGATAATTCATTACGCTGTGCAAAATTTCGTGCAAATCGAAAGATATATAGGGACTTTGGTGCACCATTTACATTAAATTGACGAAGATATATATGAGAGCTATATATAAATCTGAACCGATTTTCAGGAAACTTAACACACATCATTCTAGAACTAATTTGTTACGCTGTGCCAAATTTCGTGCTTAAATCGACTCAAAAAGTGATTCTATGCATATTCTCTAAAGGAACCATGTGTCTGTCTCGTTTCCTTTAGCCTGTTACAAACATATGCACAAAGACATAATACCCTGTACCACAGTGATGTGAAGGGTATAAAAAGAATTTAGTTCAAGAACCTCAAAATACCGAAAATTGGGGGGTACCCTTATATGGGGGCTACCAGAAAAAATTGACCAATATTTATAATTTATAGTGGAGAGATGTGCTACCTAATAAGAACTCGACGTACTAGATTACAGTCAATTTGGTCGAAAAATACGATCAGAACCCCCAAAATACCAAAAATTTGAGCGTACCGTTATATGGGGACTACCAGAAAAACTGGACCTATATTTATAATTTTTAGTGGAGTAATTTGGTACCCAATAAGAACCCAATTTTAGAGAATACAGGTAAAAAACGAGCCCAAGAACCCGAAAATACCGAAAATTGGGGGTACCCTTATATGGAGACTATGGGTCTATCTCGATTATTTTTGCCTGTTACAAGACATAACACCCTGTACCACAGTGTGGTGAAGGGTATAAAAAGAACCGGTTTTCAAAAAATTTTGACACAGTTAATAAAGTGAGCACGTTTGTTTAGTAAATTTCTAGTAATATGCATATATGGTATTGAAACCGGTTTTATGATCTAAATATCCGATTCAAAAATTAAGAAAACCGGTTCACTTTTCCCTGAAACTTATTTTTTGACGTTTTGTCATAACAATCTATGATTTTGGAAAATAATTTGGACGAATTCGACAGTTCTACATTATAAGGAATGTACATAGGTTTTAGTGACAAGAAACGGTTAAATGTGAGAAAGAACCAACAACACGTTAAAAATTCGATTTCTCGTCTTTGAGGACCCCAATTAAAACCTTATATACAACATTTTTCTAGAATATTGGGAGGATGAAAAAATTTCATCTTGTGATAATTGGAGACAGTTTCAATAAATTAAGGACGAAAAGGATATATATGGAATCGAGTTGCAAGGAAATAAATTTGTCATTCGATTTTATTGAAGAAATTTATACTCAGAAGAAGCATACAATAGCTACAAATGAAATTATCAAGCAATCTCTTCATGCCTAATAGGGTTGCCAACAAAAAAAATATCACGCCACATCTCCGATCTTTGACCTATACTGAATTGCTCCTTTTGCAATTTCCATATACTCACCAAGGTCTTTCATTTCCTATAGGAATTTTTCAATCCCCTAGACAATGACCTCGATTTTGTCGCACAGTTTAAAAAACATTTCAAATAATATTTTCAGGGCCAGGCGTAGACATTTAAAATAATATTTTCAGGGTCCATTGGCTGGCGTTGACATTTAAAATAATATTTTCAGGGTCAGGCGTAGACATTTAAAATAATATTTTCAGGGCCAGGCGTAGACATATAAAATAATATTTTTAGGGTCCATCGGCAGGCGTAGATATTTAAAATAATATTCCCAGTGTCCATCGGTAGGCGTAAACTTTTTAAATAATATTTTCAGGGTCCATCGCCAGGCGTAGACTTATAAAATATTTTTCAGGTCCAGTAACAGGCTTAAATTTTTTATATAAAATTTTAATGGTCAATTTGCTGGCGTAGATATTTAAAATAATATTTTCAGGGACGAAGGTTTTTAAAATAATGTTTTAAGGGTCCACGGCAGGCGTAGGTATTTAAAATAATATTTTCAGGTTCTATTGCCAGGCGTAGATTTTAAAATATTTTTTCAGGTCCAGTAACAAGAGTAAATTTTTAAAATAATTTTTCAAATGGCCATCAACAGGCTTAGATTTTTAAAATAATTTTTCAAATGACCACCAACAAATGTAGATTTTTAAAATATGTTTTCAGGTCCAGTAACAGACGTAGAACGTCCATTGACAGGATTTTAAGTCTAGAAACAGTCGTAGATTTTTGCAATATTTTTTTTTAGTCAAGCAGCAGGATTTCTTAAATAATATATTTAAGTTCCAGCAAAACAGGCATTGATTTTTAAAATAATATTTTTTTGAAGTCGAATATTTTTTTCAAGCTCTATAATAGGAGTGGATTTTTTAACGAATATTTTTTAAAGCTCTATAATAGGCGTGGATTTGTTAAAGAATATTTTTAAGCTCTATAATAGGCGTGGATTTTTTAAAGAATATTTTTTAAAGCTCTATAATAGGCGTGGATTTTTTAAAGAATATTTTTAAAGCTCTATAATAGGCATGGATTTTTTAAAGAATATTTTTTAAAGCTCTATAATAGGCGTGGATTTTTTAACGAATATTTTTTAAAGCTCTATAATAGGCGTGGATTTTTTAAAAAATATTTTTTCAAGCTCCCAAAAAGGTGTTGATTTTTTTAAAGAATATTTTTTCAAGCTCTATAATAGGAGTGGATTTTTTAAAAAATATTTTTTCAAGGCTTAAGGCCAGTTGAGGATATTTTTAAAGAATATTTTTTTAAGGGTTCAAAATAGGCGTGGATTTTTTAAAAAATATTTTTTCAAACTCTATAATAGGCGTGGATTTTTTAAAAAATATTTTTTCAAACTCTATAATAGGCGTGGACTTTTTTAAAGAATATTTTTTCAAGCTCTATAATAGGCGTGGATTTTTTAAAAAATATTTTTTCAAGCTCTATAATAGGCGTGGATTTTTTTAAAGAATATTTTTTCAAGCTCTATAATAGGCGTGGATTTTTAAAAAAATATTTTTTCAAACTCTATAATAGGCGTGGATTTTTTAAAAAAATATTTTTTCAAACTCTATAATAGGCGTGGATTTTTTAAAAAATATTTTTTCAACTCTATAATAGGCGTGGATAGCAACAAGCGTAGATTTTTAAAATATTTTTAGGATCCAGCAAAAGGCGTAGATTTTTTAAATATTTTTAGGATCCAGCAAAAGGCGTAGATTTTTAAAATATTTTTAGGATCCAGCAAAAGGCGTAGATTTTTAAAATATTTTTAGGATCCAGCAAAAGGCGTAGATTTTTTAAATATTTTTAGGATCCAGCAAAAGGCGTAGATTTTTAAAATATTTTTAGGATCCAGCAAAAGGCGTAGATTTTTAAAATATTTTTAGGATCCAGCAAAAGGCGTAGATTTTTAAAATATTTTTAGGATCCAGCAAAAGGCGTAGATTTTTAAAATATTTTTTAGGATCCAGCAAAAGGCGTAGATTTTTAAAATATTTTTAGGATCCAGCAAAAGGCGTAGATTTTTAAAATATTTTTAGGATCCAGCAAAAGGCGTAGATTTTTTAAATATTTTTAGGATCCAGCAAAAGGCGTAGATTTTTAAAATGATTTGTTTTTCCAGGTTGAAATTTTTAAAAGTTTTTTTATGATCCATATCAGGCATAGAATGTTCAATGAATTTTTTAAAGTCCAGCATCAAGCGGATTTTTAATAGTAGAACATAAAACAAGTTTACTTGTTTTTTCACTCCAACTTCAATAAAATTGAATCCACCCAGTCCCGATAAAGACCATAACAAAATGTTCAGGCAAATATTGTGCAAACCTATATTTCTATCCATTTCAAAATATATTTGTGTTACCACAATACACATACACACACACGACTGCATGCTGCGGATTAGATAAATCGTTATGGCTCTATTGCCACAAATTTATAGCTTTTGTTTTATTTTTCGTAGTTTGTTATTGCTGTTCTTGTTGTTATTGTATGGATTGTCTGCACAGTTTTTGTATTGTTTATATTCATGTAGAGTATTTTGTTTCATATTTTTAGACAAAAATTCCATAAAATTATGGCAAAAATTGAAACATAAATTTTTGGCTTTGTTGCTTCAACTCTTACCCGGTACGGTACAATAGCCAATGCAAAAAAAATCGTTTGCTAAAGGAGAGTTGGCGGGATGTGAAAATAATATCCCTATAATAAAATGAAAATTGGCTAGAGTTTACCAATAGCTAAACAAACAGTTTTCCCAATAGGACCCCATGAAAATCAATGTGCATGTGCCGTGGTCGGTCTGATATGCTATAATCAATAAATTATTAGAGGTGATAATAATGGCAAATAATAATATCGATATATTTTGTGTTCGACAACAGATTTAGACAAGTCCGGTCAGTGATCAGTGGGAGGTTCTGTGTTATATAGATGAAAGGGATTTTTTGCTTGTAATACGATTTATTTTTTGTGGGTTTTAATATAAATCAATCATATCAATATCTACATGCATATCTGTCTGTGCGTCATTTGACATGGATTATATACATAAGGCTGTCATTATCACCCATGGTGTCCATGCGCCAATTTGTTGCTTTGTTGCCTAATTGGCAGTTTTTGTGGCTGTGGATAATGTTTTATATAACACAAAACAACTAGGGATGATTGGCAGCATTTGATTGTTATTCAAACTTCCAATTAAATATAAAAAATCATATTTTTATTTGTATTCGTTGATTTAACACAGTTTTTTTTTGTGTCATGGCAAAGTTAAGGTTGACTTTTGGAAATCAAAAAGAAATTAAAAAAATTATCTAAATTATCTAGCGCATATTTCCGATTGCTCTCAAAACCAAATGAAATATGATACAATTTGAAAAAATGTATATGGAAAGCAACTTAAATGTTCATCAACAATTAAAAAGATGTAGCAGATAATCTCACCAAATTGTATTCAAATCTATGTTGTATCGACATACCTGAAATTAAAATAAAAGAAATAAGTTTGATGATAATAATATATATTGAAATTTCATATAAAAACAGTAAATAAAATATCGACAAAATTCTTTATATTTTGAATGTCCATGTCCCGTGGAAATTTTCATGTCAATTGGACAGATATATTGTCTCTGAACCACGTGAGACTATACATGACACTAGAGCACCGAACTGCTGTATGGTGAAGTGGTCCAACAAAAGGCATATGTTTCTAAAATAATATTTTTAAGGTCAATCAACAGGCATAGATTTAAAAATAATACTTCAAGGGTCCAGCAACAGGCGTAGAGTTTTTAAAATAATTGTTTTAGAGTCCAGCAATAGGCGTAGATTTAATAATTTTAAGGTCCATCGACAGATGTAGATTTTTAATCAGTTGTAATTTAATCGGTCCAATTTCAATCTAATCGACTGTAATTTGGCATTCTGAGTTTTCAAAATTGGACCATGTTTCGGGTAGCTCTCATATAACGCTACATCCCACATTTCGGTATTATGGCAGAATGGGCAGGTGCTTCTACCAAATTGGATGTAATTTTATATTTTAGATTATCATTGAGTAGAAAATCTCTATACCAAAAATTATCAGAATTGGTTCAAGTTTCTGGGATGCTTCCATATAAGTGCACCGCCCATTATTCGGTCTTCCTACCAAAAATTATCAATATAGGTTTACGTTTTGGTATAAGTCTCGTATTACGGTACAAAACCATTTTGGATATTATGAGGGCTTTAGCAGCAAAAATATACATCTTCATTTTTATATGGAGGGTATATTAAGTTTGTTTTTTCCCATTTGTTACTCATCGAAATAATCATTTCCGACCCTATAAAGTATATATATTTTTAATCTTCTGTAACCATTTCAGCCTCTTCACAAATAGAAATAGATTTTCAAAGTTCATAAAATTGTCGTTTGTCTGCAGACAGTTCATGTTCGAAGATGGGCTATATCGATCCACGTTTATGCATGGCCCCCATATAACCTTACCCATTTTTCAACCCTATTCATTGAAATTTGGTACTTTGGGTTCTTGTAAAGAACCAAATTTCTTAATTATAAATTACAAATATGAGTCCATTTTTCGGGTAGCGCCCATATAAGTTACCGCCGGATTTTCAGTATTTTGGTGGTTTTAAGCGCATTTTTCGCCGGAATTCGCTGCAATTTGGCACGTTGAGTTCTTATTAGGTATGAAATCTGTACACCTAAAATTATAAATATAGATCGATATATGTTCACTTCTTCTGGTAGCCTCCATGTAAACGTACATTAATTTTTCAGTATTTTCGGAGTTTTGAGCGCATTTTTTGATCGAATTCACTGTAATTTAGTACTTTGAGTTCTTATTGGGTAGTAAACCCATATATAAGGGTACCCCCAATTTTCGATATTTTGAGCTCTTTATTTCAATCGAATTCACTGAAAGTTGGTAATGTGCCTTTTTATTGGGTACCAAATCTCTACACTAATATATATATAAATATGTGGTCACATTTTCGGATAGCCCCCATATATCGGTATTCCCAATTTAAACTTTTTTTCAACCAAGTCCGCTGCGTTTAGGGGTAGTCCCCATATAAATACCTTTTTATCTTAAAATAGTCATCCCATTTGTTCCGCCATCGTAGGGGGATTTCTGAACTCGTAATTGCCAGTTTATACCCTAAAAAGTATTGAACTCTAAGACTCTAAGACAGCTGACCCCACCACATTTACAGAAATAAACTACTCTGTACGTTGCCATCTAAATGGCAGTATTAAGATGATTTTATACATATGTTTTGCTCTACCCTAAGTTTTGGGGTTTTGGAATAATCTTCATTGAAAATGCGTATTTAGTGTACAATATGGTTTACAACAATGGCTTGGTAGTATTGTAAATATGGGTGTATTTATACCCTTCACTACATTGTGGTACAGGGTATTATGTCTTTGTACATATGTTTGTAACAAGCAAAAGGAAACGAGATAGACACATGGTTCTTTTTGAGGATATGCATAGAATCACTTTCTAAGTCGATTTATGCATGTCCGTCCGTCTGTCTGTCCATGTTAAATTGTAAACAAAGTACAGGCCGCATTTATTATTCGAATTGGATGAAATTTGGCATAGGTCACTCATTCGGCCCAAGGACGAACCCTATTGAAATTGGGAAAAATCGGTTCAGATTTAGATGTAGCTCCCATATACATATTTAACCGATTTAATGTAAACGGTCCCTATATATCTTTCGATATGCACGAAATTTGGTACAGCCTAATCATTTAGGTCTAGAATGATGTCTGCCAAGTTTCGTGAAAATCGGTCCAGATTTAGATATAGCTCCCATATATAGTTTCGTCCGATTTAATGTAAATGGTGCACCAAAATCGCTATATATCCTTCGATTTGCACCAAATTTGGCATAACGTACTGAATTGAGCCTAGAATTATGTCTGCCAAGTTTCGTGAAAATCGGTCCAGATTAAGATATAGCTCCCATATATAGTTTCGTCCGATTTAACGTAAATGGTGCACCAAAGTCCCTATATATCCTTCGATTTGCACGAAATTTGGCATAAGGTACTGAATTGAGCCTAGAGTGATGTCTGACAAGTTTCGAGAAATTCGGTGCTGATTTATATATAGCTCCCATATACAGTTTCGTCCGATTTCATATAAATGGTGGTGATATTTGGCTTAACGTACTAAAATGAGCCTAGAGTGATGTCTGCCAAGTTTCGAGAAAATCGGTCCAGATTTCTATGTAGCTCCCATATATAGTTTCGTCCGATATCATGTAAATGGTGCACCAAAGTCGCTATATATCTTTCGATTTGCGCGAAATTTGGCATAACGTACCGAATTGAGCCTAGAGTGATGTCTGCTTTTTTTCCTGAAAATCGGTCCAGAGTTAGATATAGCTCCCTTTTATTATAGATTGATTTTAAGTAATTGACGCACCAAGGAACCAATAGGCTGATAGGAACAAAACTTTCTGAAATTAGTAGAACCTAACCTGTGACAAGTTTGTTTCAAATCGCTTAATATTTGGATAGAGCTTCCATTATATTTTCCCCCGGTTTCAAGTAAATTGGGCATCAAACTCCTCATGTTAGTCAGATTGACATCAAATTTTGCACAACTTACAAAATTGAGCATAGAATTGCGTAGTTGCATTTTCTAGAAGTACAGACATAGCCCAACGGATTATCTATTTATATTTGTTTGAAGTCGATTTACATACTTTATGGATATATCTAGGTAGATACACATTTAGATAAATATCACATATTTTATTTCATCCAATTTCATGTTAATAGTCCTGTTTAATATACCCATAGTGGTGAAGGGTATCATATAGTCGGCCCCGTCCGACTTTACTACTTTCCTTACTGGTTTTAACTGAATCTTTTAATCGAATTGTCTATTATTTGGCGTATGGGACTCCTGGAGAATAAAAAAAAAAAACTTAAAACCAGAAATTATTAAAGTTCCTATTCCAGTTGCCATGGAACAAATATGGCATTTCGTTAAAAAATACCGAGTGCGGTACTTTGTTCGTTGAATTTCTTATCCAAATTACCAAGGGAAAAAAGAATAGCATTTCGTTACAAAAAAATACCGAGTGGCTCTCCTTTTCAAGGTTAATTTGTTAGTTACATTTTATGCAAACATTACGAGTATTTATGCACTTTAAATATCCATCTATATATTTCCCATTATCCACAACGAAGAAAAAAGAAATATTTATGTATAAACATAAATTTACATAGTTTTTTATGTGCAAATGTACACACATTCAAACATACGTACAAATGTGTTTTATGTTCTCGTCTCTTCTTTTTTATTCATTTGCCGATTTTATGAGTTTTGAATTTTTTAATTGGCTTTTTATGATTTTAATGGATATATCATAGCATTCGTTATTATTATTTTTTGGTAGCAACTCTTTTTAAATTCGAAATCATCATCATAAAAACCCTGAAATCATCGTAATCACGATGATGATGATCGTCAGTTTGAATGATAGCCAACTGTAAATGAAACGATGAAGATGATGTCTTGTTGTGTGTTTGGCTATTAATTTTTATTTAAGTATTCATTTAATATTGGGCGCCAGACAGAAATTGCAGCGAACAAAAAAATTAAAAACCCCAAACAGATGGTGGTGGCCTGTACATAAATATATTTTTTAACACGATATCAATCACATACGATCATTACACTGTTGTTGTTATTTTGTGCAGCTACTGTATATTCCAATTAAATAGCAATTTCCCCCACAAATTTAATGTCCACACAACAACAGAGATAGAGAGAGAGAAAAAGCTGTTGCGAAATTTATGTCTGAATTAATTTATCTGCCAAAAATGATTTAAGGCTATGTAGCCAGCTTTATGAAAGCCGTATAAATATTTAAAACACAAAATTAAATGGCTAGCACAAAGCTGACAAAATATTTATTCAGCCCAATGACAAAGGCCCTATGCAAAGCAGTATTTCAATTATTTGTTTTTGCATAATCCTGCAAATTTATACACATACAGAGAGAGAGAGAGAGAGCTTTTTCGATATTTGAAATACTTTACTAGGTGGGGGAGGATGTTATGTTTATTTTGAAGGGTGGATTTGTAACTTTTTTGAAAAACAGTTTTTTTTTAGAAGAAGAAGGGAAGAAGCGATAGAAGACCAGAATTATACTCGACGATAGCAAAATAGAATAATTTCCTTCTTATAGAAGTCCTCAAGAGTCTTCTAATCGAAGACCAGAATATTTTTCTAATGGAAAATATGATGGAATTTCTTACGGAATATTGGTATTTTTTATGAAACGCCTGTTAATATGTTTAAGTCTAAACAGAAGTGTCCTCTTATAAAAGGCCCTAGGAGTGTTCATAAAGAAAACCTGGACTTATATAAAACCAGAAGGATCATCTTACAGAAATCCAGTAGGGACTCCATATGGTATTCTAATAGAAGTACCGAGGACGAGAATACTAGAAGTATACTATTCTATAGGAAGAAGTACAGAATTGTTTACATATAAAAGATTTAAATGTAAAACAAGTGAAAATGCGTTAAGTTCGGCGGGGCCAAAATTTGGATACCTGCCACTTATAATCACTTGAAATAAAAATATAGGGAACATTCCAAAAAGTGGACCTATACCGACAATTCTACTAAAAGATTGTTGTAAACCATAATGTGCACAAAATAAAAATGTAAGAAATTCTTAATGGGGATTTTTCCTATAACCGCAAAACCTCAAATCGTCCACCGATATTGATACGCATGTTATCGTAGGACATTCGTATCAAATCCTAAATATACTGCAATTTAGAGAACATGGTAATACGAGGCTATAACAAAAGCGCGGACAATGTTGATTAAATTGTGTAGAAATTATCGAATATTTGAGACATAGCTCAATTTCGAATCCAACATTTTAGATTTATATTTCTATGTCTTCCTTCACCCTATACATTAAAAATACCGAAAATCGGGAGTTATCATTATATGGGGGCTAGGCCTAAATGCGAGCCGATATATTTCATTTTCGATCATGATATTCTAGTTTTTATCTCTATATCCTCCGAAGTGGCGAATATTGATCATTTTTGATAGGGGATTCGGTTGGAAAACGCGCTCAAAATCATTAAAATACCAACAATTTAAGGTAACGTTATGAGGGCTATGAATTATTTTATCAATCCGAAAAAGTGGACCTATATTTATAATTTTTAGTGGTTCCCAATAAAAACCTAATGTACCAAATATCATTGCTTTCATTGGATCAATATTTATAATTCTTAGTGGAGAGATTTAGTACCCCATAAAAACTAAAAGTACTAAATTGCAGCGAATTATGTCGAAAACCAGTAAGGAAAGTAGTAAAGTCGGCTTGGACCGATTATATGATACCCTTCACCAGCATCTGAACCAATTTCAAAAACAAAAAAAAAGAATAACGTCATTTCAGTTTCAATTTGATACGTTGTGCAAAATTTCGTGTTAATCGGACAAACATTAGGAGTTTGGTGCACTATTTACGTAAAATCGGAAGAAAATATATATGGGAGCTATATCTAAATCTGAACGGATCTTCACGAAACCAGCATACATCATTCTAGTCTCAATTCGGTACGATATGCCAGATTTCGTGCAAATCGAAAAATATATTCGGACTTTGGTGTACCATTAAAATTAAATCGAATCGAAACTCAGCACACAACATTCTAAACTTAATTCAGTACGCTGTGCCAAATTTCGTGCAAATCGAAGCATTTATAGGGTCTTCGGCGCACCATTTACATTTAATCGGTCGAACATATATATGGGAGCTATATCTAAATCTGAACCGATTGTCAAGAAATTTTAGACACATCATTCTAGACTCAATTCAGTACGATGTGCCAAATTTCGGGTATATCAAAAGGTAAATAGGGACTTTGGTGCACTATTTACATAAAATCGAACGAAAATATATATTTAAATTTGAACCGATTTCCACCAATTTCTATAGAATTTGTCCTTGGTCCAAACAAATAAGATGTACCAAATTTCATCTAAAACGAATTAAAAATACGGTCTGTACTTTGTTCAAAATTTAACATCAACTGAAATCCACTCAGAAAGTGAGTCTATTCATATTCTCAAAAGGAACCATAGGTCTATCTCGTTTCCTTTTGCCTATTACCAACATATGCACAAAAATATAATACCCTGTATGGTGAAGGGTATGAGAAGTGGTTATGTGGGGACTACCCCTAAAAGAGGGTGCATATTAATAATTAGTAGGGAGATTTGTTACCAGCGAATTCGGTTGAAAAACGCGCTCCATAACCTCAAAATACCGAAAATTGGGGGTTTCCTCATATAGGGGGGCTAACCGAAAAAATGGAGCCATAATTATAATTTTTAGAAGACCAGAAGGATATTCGTATACAAATTCAGAAGTTAAGAATTGTAGTAGACCAGGAGGGATTTCTTATAAATTACAAGGTTATCCTAATAAAAAGACCAGAAGATTATTCTTATAGAAAACAAAAGGGAATTTTCATATCGGATACCAGAATGATACTCTTCTAACAGGACGTAAAAATCCTTTTTAGAACATCTTAAAGAGCTTCATATATAAAATGTGTGAGAGATTTTCCCTTCAGGTAGCACATCGTTTTCAACAACAAGTAAAAAAGTGTCAGTATATACCCTCAGCCTATGGTTTACAGAGGCCTTCGGAATTACACACAGGTTTTATTATTCGCTTTCTATAAGGCATCAAAGAGGTTTCCGATTTAATATTGATCAAATCGATTATTCTATTCGTTTCAAATTAAGTTTATTTTAAGTTTAGAAAATATTGACTCTTTTCACTAATATTGAATTTACAAATATTGACAATTGTGACCATTTGTGGGGGAGGTACGAAAAGAAGTGGACAAATGGGTCCCAACTTCGGACATGATATAGGCATGGTAAAAATAATAGGCTTAGTTCAAATCACACATTCCATTCGCCTGATATTGGATTTATAAAAAATTAGAAATGTTTACCATTTCTGGGGGAGATACTAGATGGAGTGGACCATTGGGTCCCATTTGCGAACAGAATCTATGCTTGGTAAAGATAACATTTCATTTGCCTAATGTTCGATGCACACATATTTGTTAACAATCAGTGGAGGAGGTACCAGAATAAGTGAGTGGACCAATGGGTCCCATCTTCAGACTTGATTTAGGATTGGTAAATATAATAGTTTCTGCAAGGTTTGTTTAAAATCGGATAGTCTGTCGCATGATATTATAAAACCAGTGAGCGGAGCAGTATATTCGGACAGGGCGGACCATATAATACCGTTGTGTACCCACGAAAATCTAACATGAAACCTCACTAAAGGTCAACATATATTACTAATATTCAGTAGACGAGGGCTGTACTTGGCCAGATTCTCTTTACCGTGGGTTATGTTGCGATGTTGGGCTTTAAATTGTGGCCCATAGATCGACTCAAAAAAAAACACAAAATGTTAAGTTTTCGGTCCACTTCATCCCAAAATTATTATCTGATCATCACCGAAAGTTATAGGGGTTGTCCTTGACTATAACTGGAATCTCATGGAAATTTTCAAAACGATCTGCGCTATATTATCTCCCTCTAGGGAGAAAAGGTTTTGGGTTACTAAATAATGTCTGAATACATAAGCACCTGTAAATATTAAAGTGTAGCTCCCACATCTGAGTACATACGACCATATAATTGGTATCAAATTAAAGGTCAACCACTCCTCTTGAACATACTATCAACTTTTTGGGTCTAGGTCCTTCAGGGGTAAATATATACGCTATAGAATACAAATTTTGTAATTTTTCACACAAAAGTCAGGGTCCATTTGACCCGCTAAATATTGACCGATCATTATCAAAACAGGCATGCTTATTCTTTGGCCCGAACCCCTTCTCCATGCAAAAATTCGTGTTTGGGCCATAATTGCGGCCTCTGGAGCGACTAAAAAAACCGACAAAAATAAAGTTTTTGGTCCATTTTATCACCTAAATATTAACCGATCTATTTCAAAAACAATAGGGGTTTTCAACCAAATTTGCTCTAGTTAGATATTTTGTGTTCTTATTGATTGTCAAAATTTTCGCACCAAACATTTTAAATATCTGTCCTTGTTTTGGTTACTTTGAGCACACTTGTATGGATAAGTGTACACCTAATTATTACATTCTGACCATTTCGGGTCCTACCTTAATTGCAGCTGAGAGTCTATAGTTTGATATTTCGTTTTCTCCTGGCAGCAATTTACTCCAGCTTAGCACTCATTGAAAAGTACCCATTGATTTTATCTATTTTGAATGTGATTCTCATGATGTACAGGGTTGCCCATATTCGACGGACCCATTTGGCAACGCCATAACTTTTGACAGAGATGTCACATCGCTTAATGACATACCGCGTTTGAAGCGTCACTCCAAGCAGGTTTTTACCTTGAACCAATACACGCCACGCGAGCGCTCCGAAATAGTTGAAATTTACATTCAACAGAAGAAGTCAATTGTGAAAACTCAACGTGCTTTTAAAACATTAAAAAATGTGAGAAGTACGCCTTCTAAGAACACCATTAAGCGTTTATACGAAAAATTTTCGACTGGTAAGGCTCTTTCTAATCCGAAGAGGCCATATAAAAGTCGACCAAGGCGATCGGCCGAGAATATCGCTGCCGTACGAGCCAGTGTTGAGAGGTCCCCAAGAACATCCCAAAAACGCCGTTCTCAGCAGTTGGGCATGGCTCGGTCCACTTTACAACGGATTATTCGCATTGATTTGCATTTGTTCCCGTACAAAATTCAATTGACGCAAAGAATGTTGCCTGCGGACAAGCCTAGTCGATTGGAATAGGCCCAAAGAGTCATCGAAATGGCCGAAGATGACGAGCAATTTTGGAACAAAATTATCATGTCCGATGAAGCCCATTTCACATCAATCAGGAGCGTTATCGCGACATGTTGACCAATTTTGTGATGCCAATTATTCGTCGAAAGCGTATGAGGCAATTCTGGTTTCAACAGGATGGCGCTCCATCGCACACAAGTCGCATAACAATCGATTTTCTGAAGAATTTGTTTCCGGGCCGTTTGATGTCGAAAAGTGGTGATTTGGACTGGCCACCGCGTTCGCCCGATTTGACGCCGCCTGACTTCTTCTTGTGGGGATATTTGAAGTCAAAGGTTTACGTTAACAAGCCAAGGACCGTAGAAGAGCTCAAGGACAACATTCGTGAAGAAACAGCCGCTATTCAGGCCGAAATGTTGGCAAAAACGATGGAAAATGCAGCAAAAAGGGCACAATACGTCATTAACGCCAGAGGCGGCCATTTGAGAGATATCATATTCAAAAATTGATGTAAACAAATCTACTTGGAACAAATTAAATGATTAACATTGCCAACCGCCAAGTTTAATTTTTTTCTTTGATTTAAAAAAAAAAATATGGGTCCGTCGAATATGGGCAACCCTGTAGGATATAGAAAGTTCGGGCGATCGTTTTTACTGGTTTACATACATTTAGTTTCAGAAAAAATCGTTATATAGACAGGAAACTTTTTAGAAGGAATTCTTATGGAAATATTTTTTGTGAATATACATTTGTAACAAAATTAATATAAACATAATATATTCAATACGGTCTTCTATAATCTACTAAATACTCGTCTATACTTATATATTTGCCCATAATCTCCCTTTAAAGTTCATCTTGCCATCTACCTTATTACCATTCATCCAGCATGTCCCTAATCCTTATTAATTAAGTAATTGAATTATTTCTCCTTATACATAATAGATTATCTCCATTGTGTCAGGCTATTTTACACAATCTTAGCCAATCATCCAATACCAGCCAACCAATTGGTTGTCCACAACCAACAAAAGTTCAAATGCCAGGCGCACAAAAGACCAAAGAGTTTTTAGATAAATTGAAATTTTGTTGATTCATTATAAGCTACTTATGGGGGAATTAAATCTAATCTCATTACAACATATTGTTAATATTAGCATTGATGCTGCTGGCATGATGTAAAGCAAAGAGGGCCCAGACAGACAAATTGATATTCTAGAGAAAATTCAATAAAGCATTATCGGCAGTACACATACGTACTACATATCGAAATACACACAATATGCTAAGAAAATATGTCATAGAATGCAATTGGTTCGTGGTGTAATGAGTGAGGTCTTTATGATCGGAGATATACAATAGAAGAATGGATTTAGGGTTCAAAAAATTACCCAAGGCGTATTAAATACTACCTATAGTTGGATTTTCTAATTTTTCTTACAGAAACATATAATGATCTTTATATATATTTGAGACTTCTATAAAATTTGGTTCTAATAAAACTCCATGTCAAATTATATTGTGGTATATTCCGAAATTTTCTATCATCTTTTATTACAACTTTATATATTGTTGTTGTACAAATGTCCCATATATAAGAACATAATCTGCTAATACATAGCATTTAAATATTTCACGTGCCTCTTGTTCCAATAAAATTCCAGCATATTCTCATAATGTCAAACATGCACAAACCTCAAGGTATGTGGATATTTATTTTAATCAAAATTTGTGGCAGTTACTTAGCTACCCGCCATACGCTAATTAGACCCATACACAATGTGTTGCAGTACATTATTATTATTCCATGCTACATGCTCTCTATTACATATTATAAGTTACTCACTACAAGTATTTATTCGCATGCAGAGAAAGTACCAAAGTACTGTATGTTACTAATAGTGATACTAATTATAACCAATATAAGACTTGTTAATAATAAAATAATTTTATTGATAATAACATTATTATAGTTAATCTTGCTTGAGCAGTTCATCAGGTTCATTATAGTTAATATGACACATCATAATTCAAGTAGTTATCAATAGTTCACGCGGCTCACTATAGTTCGCCTGATTCTCAATAGTCACAAAATACCATAATTCGTATGGTACACAATAGTTTTAGGGCTCACTATAAGGCTCTAAGCTCATTATATAGTAGTTTACTTTAGGTTCCCTGTCATTTTACTGTTCATATTGTCCCTCTATAGATCACTTGACACACTTTAGTAAAACTGGTTCACTATAGCTCACATGAACCAAAATAAGAATAGTTCACGTGACTCTCTTTAGTTCACCATTCTCGCTAATTTTATAAGCCGTTCCTATAAATTAGAGTTGGGTAGTTCCGGAACAAACTATTCCGAGGAAAGATCGGAACTAGTTCCAGCTCTTTAATAAATATAGTTCCTTTTTCGAATATCATTCCTTTTCTGATCTCATTATTTTTTCTGATCTCGTTTCTTTTTGTGGTCTCATTTCTTTCAATGATCTCTTTCCTTTATTCTCATATTCTTCATTCATTCTTGTTAAAAAACATATAAACATATCGAACCATATTTGCCAAAAAAAAAAAACATATAAACATATCGAGCCATATACGCCAAAAAACGTAACCCTCAAATTTGAAATTTTACAGGAGGTTTTATTAATAAATTCAGATTTAATAAAGCTATTATTTTGAAATTTAGAATAATAGTTTAAAACAAAAACTATATTAAGGAGCTAGTTCCTTTAAAGAAAGATCGATCTCTACGTAAAATAGATTGTGCAAATCTATGAAACGGACTCACTATAGTTCACCTAGCTCCCTTTTGTTCAGCTTTCTCGCTATATTAAAGCAAAGTTATACAGATTTCCCATATATATTAGAAATCCAATCCCTGAAAATTGTATTATTCAGTGTATGTTTGTTCAGCTGTAGCCTGACCTAGGTGACGGGGCTGCCATCTATTGTTGCCTAGAAACAACACCTGCCTAAATTTTGTGCAGTAGTTGAGGTCCTTGCTTATTTGGTATTGCAATTTTCCTCTGGGTGGCGCTGTCTATTCATAATTTGTGTTTTCTTCATTTGACAACGTTGATGTCGAGGTTGGCTAATAGAGGACGCTTCGGATAAATTTCATCAAGAGGGGAATGAAAGCCTCATTTTACAAATATTCGAAAACTAACTTCACTATTTTTAACAACTTAAATAAAATTGGACAAATTTGTATATGATCACCAATCTGCAAATAAATGAGCTATTTCATCTCATTCGGATCATAAAAGTGACCTGTAGTAAATCTACTAAGTAAGTATATCTGTGAATATCCTCAAAAGTAACTTTGGATCGATCTCATTTTTTTATGTACGTTGCAAATATGCATAAATATATAATATCCTGTATCCGGTGTTACAACTACCTTGAAGCTATCTTGAAAATGTGGACTTATATAGGGATCTTTTTGCGAGGAGAATCTCGGGGAACCCCAAATATCAATTTAAAGTCAATTTGGTTGAAAATTGTCTGTCAGACTTAAACTTATCAGAAATCTGACAGGACTATTTTAAATGAATATTTTTATAATTCCAGTCATAGTTAATTTTTTCCATATAATAGAATAAAAGTAAAAAATCTTATAAACATGAAAAAGCCACATTCTTTCAAAAAATGTAAACATTTCATTAATATCAAAAATATTTTCCTACTTGGAATTATTTGTTCTCATATTTTATTCCTCCTTCTCTTTTTGACAAAAACAAATGTATTCCGCCCACAAAAAAAAGCATAACCGCCACCACTCATTGTATCGACAGTATTTTGTTTTGGTATCGTCCTCCGCCTCTCTCCTCACTTGGTGGTGGTTTGTTAGTTTTCTTTTTCTAACATCCGCCGCCTCTCCACACACTCCATTGTGTGTGTGTGTTTTTTGCATTTCCTGCTTTATTTTAGACACTGTTATTGACCTCCGCATTGTTTTAGAAAATTCGCACATGTATTTTCCAAATTATTTCGATATAAATGCCAAATATATGAAACAAGTGTTGTTGATACGGAATAAAATTATATGTCGATTTATATATGTCTGTCGGTTGAAGTCACGATATAGCTTTTTAATTCTTCTCTCTCTCTATTCTTCTCGGAATGTCTGGTATTGAAAATGGTCTACGTTTTGGTATAGTCCCCATATAACGGTACTCCCAATATGCACATTTTCTTTGCAAATTATTGCACCCCATAAGCGGTGCCTCACAAAAATTTCCCTACTAAAATTGATCCATATTGGCCGAAATTGCAGGTTCGACATTAGGGGTACGTTTTCAGCCGAATTGGCCATAATATGATGTGTTTTGGTCTCATTGGGTTCAAATCGTCTTACTAACTTCTTCACAGAACATTTTCAATATAAGTCCATGTTTCCGCATAGCCCCTATACAAGGGTCCAGCACAATTTTCTAACCTGAGCGTGTGTAATTTTTTAGTATATCGTTTTCTCCGGTAAGAAATTCACCTCATAAAAAATTGCGATCAATGTTAAGTATTTTGAATGTTCACCTTACGGTAGAGGGTATTAAAAGTACGCCATATATTGTTTAAAAAAAAAATTTGCTGAAATTTGGTACATTGGGTTCTTATTGGGTGCCAAATTTCACCACTAAAAATTATAAATATAGGTCAATTTTTTCTGATAGCCCCCATAAAAGGGTACCCCCAATTTTTGTATTTTGAGTTTCTTGAGGGCGTTTTTCAACCGAATTAGCTGTAATTTGGTATTT
This sequence comes from Musca vetustissima, assembly GCF_032173495.1. Classification (NCBI taxonomy): domain Eukaryota; kingdom Metazoa; phylum Arthropoda; class Insecta; order Diptera; family Muscidae; genus Musca; species Musca vetustissima. Next base: position 9,229 of record NW_026883264.1, on the reverse strand, counting down.
TGTAGTCGCATATGGTAACAAATCTCCATACCAAAAATTATTAATATTCGCCCCCATTTCTCTATTTCCTAAATTACAGTTATCAGTATCAGTCCTCGTTTTGGGGTTTTCAGATTTAGCATTTGGTGTACATTTGGTGTAGAATTGTTGGAATAGGCTCACTTTTTGGTATGTTCCCTATATTTTCATTGCAAGTATCAGTCAGTATACTTATGGTGAAGGGTATCCAAAGTTCGGCCCGGCCGAACTCACGGTTTTTATACCCTACACAACTATGTTGTCAGGGTATTATAGCTTTGTGCAGCCCCAAGAGTTTGTAACGCCGCGAAATATTGGTCCTAGAGTATACAGATCGTCATATCTCGACTAGCTGAGTCGATCTAGACATGTGTGTCCGTCCGTCCGTATGTCCATTATAATTTGTAAACACGATACAGGCCACAGTTATGGACCAATCTTCACGAAATTTTGCATGTAGGATGGGTTCGGCCCAATGAAGACCCCTATTGTTTTTGGTAAAGATCGGTTAATATTTAGAAGATGAAATGGACCAAATACTAAATTTTTGTCGGTTTTTCTGGTCGCTCTAAAGGCCGCAATTATGGCCCAAACATCTCGAATTTTTGATAAAGATCGATATTTTGATAAAGATCGGTCAATATTTAGCAGGTCAAATGAACCCTGACTTTTGTGTGAAAAATGACAAAGTTTGTATTCTATAGCGTATATATTTACTCCTGAAGGACTTAGAGCCGAAAAGTTGATGCCAATTATATTGTCGTGTGTACTCGGATGCGGGAGTTACACTTAAATATTTACGGGTGCTTACATATGCAGATATTATTAAGTAGCCCATTACCTAACTAGTTATGGTCAAGGACAATGCCTATAATTTTCGGTGATGATCAGACAATTATATTGGAATGAAGTGGACCGAAAACTTAATTTTTGTGTGTGTGTCTGTGTTTTTTTTTAAGTCGATCTACAGACCACAATTCAAAGCCCAACATCACAACATAACCCACTGCAAAGAGAATCTGGACAAGTACAGCCCTCGTCTACTGAATATTATAAATATTTGTTGACATCTAGTCGGTCTCTGAATATAGAGTCATAGAAAGTTAGATTTTTGTAGAAGTTGTGTAGGGTACCATATGGTCGGCCCCGTCCGATTTTACTACTATCCTCACTGGTTTCACTTGTTATCGTTATTTACTTCCCAAAATTAGTATCACGCACAAACGACATAGCATTCACCAGAGAACGCATGCAAGAACGCTATACGTCATAATACACATGTTGACACCATAATACCCGGCAACTACATGAATTTGTACAAGTAATTAAGTGGCTATGTACAGTAATGAGTATAGCTACTAAATACACAGACACACATGTATGTAACTATAAATGTTCTGCGATTGATATGTATGTACCAAAATACGTATGCATAAGAACATTTGCATACAATATCGAATGAAAACAAGGCAAAAAAAAAAAAAAACAAAAAATTACACACAATTCACAAATTAATGTCATTTCAATTAAATTAATTAATTTCAATGAACAACAAGTTCATCACACGTGTATTATTGTAAATTTATTTGTTTTTGTTTCTTCTTTTAATAAATTTACAACCCACTTTAATATAAACTTTGAATAACGATGGCATGCCACCGTTTTGATAAGGCAATTATGTTAAGCTTAACGTCTAGAGAATGTTACGTATACTACTATTGCGGAGCTATTTTGAGTCATTGTTAGTTAGCCAGCCAGGAAGGTGGATACGAACATAGTAGTGCAGTAGTTAGAATTTGTGGTTTGGGTGTATATGTGAAAAATTAAACAACAACAAGAAGAACGATAAACCACAACATGAAAGTTCTTCACTTAAAATTATGGTCATGTACATGGCCATAGATAGATATATGTATAATGTCAGTATGTGGTTTATTGGCACAAGGTGTGTGGATGTGGATACCCGGTAGGAAAAAAAGGGACTAGAAATATTAAGACAGAATTTAAAGAAGATAGGCAAAAAGTGTTATAGCGTCAAGAATGAGAGAAACAATTCCCTATTAAAAAAGCTTCTACATATATAGAAAGTAAATAAAATATTGCAGAAACTGTTATCCTTATTTTCTATATAACATTTTTAGTAGCCGAAGTAACTAAGCGAACCTAAATAAGTGTCTAGAATTTTAGCCATGTGTAAGCCCTCTCTGTTCTCCATAGAAGGTATATGAAATGTAATTCAATACCTCGTAATATTTATCGGAGATCCCATATTGAACTATCCATTTTCAACTGACTTGAACATTTAAAGTCCCTATCCTCATTTCCCCTACTAAGTTTCTGTAATTGATTATTTCGATTTCTCAAAGGATTAAAATACTTCTGAATGAACGTAGGTATATGTTTTCTTAAAGATCCTAGCTTTATTTCTAGCCGAGGTGACTATAATTAGCCGTATTAATTCCATCATCCAGCTGAGGTCATGAAAAATACATATATTATTTATCAAGCCGAAGTAAATATATTTTTTTTTTATTTTTTCCAAATCCTCTAGTATTTACACCATGTACTAGTTCACAATTTTTCCCACCAGGGTATTCAATGTCAAAGTCTGCACATAGCTATGTATGAGTTATGAGCTATTTTGTGTTCGCTATATTTCATGCTAAGTAAAAGTAACTGTTGTATGGTGTGTGAAAACTTCTATTATGCAAAACTTTCATGCATAATAATTGCTTTATTATATTCGATACGCCGGCACTTATTCTCAATGGAGAAATTTATAGACACCCCTGCACACTAAATATTAGAAATTTTTAATATATAAAAAATGTTCGTAAAAAATACTTTGTACTTTTTTAATAAATAAATAATAAAAAATTATTTATGTTGTAATTGGAAGTTATTTTCGATTTTGAAAGGGCATAATCTGGTCTAGCAGCTAAATTTATACAGAATGTTTCTGTAAGTCCATCTAATAACTGACCGTTTCTAGTCAATTGCTATCTTCTAATGGCCGAGTTGTTGACAGTAGAGACCAGAATTTAGCGTTTGGCCATATGGAAGCAACTCAACCCCTTTCCACTCGCACCAAATGCATAGCAGAACCTTCCTGGCTGTTAGTCCCGTTTGGCCACCGCTTGAGGTGCTTCATCGCTCGTTTTCACACAGGGTTATCGTATGTGATCCATTTCTCATCACCAGTCACCATCCGTTCATGAAATGGCTCTATCTCTATGACCAAAGCTTCGCATATGGAAATTCGATCCATACTATTTTATTTTCCAGTTAATTGGTGTGACACCCAAACATCGAGTTTTTTTTCTTTTTTTTTTTTGTGTTAATGGTTTAAAACAGTTTTATGGTCGATTTTAACATGCCGGTCAACTGCTAACATGCCGGTCAACTGCTAACATGCCGGTCAACTTCGATCATTTCTCCGATTTTATCGGCATTTTCGACGACCGGAAAAAATGGATTTTTTTCCCGACATAATATTTCGGAGCTGTTTACAAATATTAATCTCCGTTCGATACGCTATGCAAAATCAAACAAACGTCTCAATCAAAAAATCGTAGTGGTCTTTGTTGCATAATTTATATAAAATCGGACAATAACCTATATAGCAGCAATACTTAATTGTGAACCGATTTTAACATACCCCAACCCACCTCACTCTAGACTCAGTTTACTACGCTACGTATATCGTACAAATATAGGGTCTTTGCTGCACAGTTTGCATTAAACCGGGCGAAAATAAAAATGATAGCTATATCTAAATCCAACCCGATTTCAATGGAATTTATTACGATATTCAAGACACATGGAACACCGTGAAAAATTTCGTTGCAATCGAATACACGCACTATGGTCCAGGAATCCAATCCAAAAAGTCTATTTCGGATAGAGAGGGAAGAATTATATATTTCATCTCCGGAGACTTTGACATGAGACCGAAGTCCACATTTCATATTTTTCTGAGTATAATTTATATGTAAAAATGTTTATATAACTATGATATGTATTAAAATATTAAATATTAACGCAAATTTGAGTTTCAGAGCATATTTCAATGGTTATATAACTAATCGACCCCTTAATATGTTCTCTGTCCAGAATTTTGGAACCGTCTGTCTCACGTTAGATATTCTGTGTTCGTATTGTGTAGCAAATATTCTTACCAAAGATCATAGATTTTGGTCCATTTTTAGGGCAGCCACCATATGACGGTACTTCCCAAATATCATTTCAATATCATACGAGGAACGATATGCTAAATTTTAGCTAAAATATCGTTATGTTAGTTCTAACTTTTTATAGCCTCCATCAGGACACACACATTCAAAATATTTAAAATATATTGGGAGTGCTTTGCCATGTTAATAGACCAAAACGAAAACCGGTAATTTTTGAGAACCCAAAATATCAAATTAGAACCATTAATGTTTCCAAAATATAGAACCCGAAACATAGACCAATAATGATAATTTTATATACATTCGTTCAATTTGAACGTAACTATTTACGAATTCAGTATTTTGTATAAAATTCTCATCCTATTAGGATTATTGACTTCGCTCTAAAATTAGCAAAATGTCGGCCTTTGAAAAAATATTTTTCGAAAATCGCCGATTTTTGACCAAAAACCAAGTTAAAAATAAGGAAGATATTCACCAATTGGCTTTATCCTAGTTCATCGATTGGGTTATTAGTTCTTGAGATTTTCACATTCTTGAATTAGTGTAGATTCGAATTAAATAAAAAAAAATTGACCCCGAGAATGGGGGGGTCCCTTAAGTGGTACTGGTTGAAAATTTCATTCAGCATATAATCCACAGTTGACTTCATCTTGCAGGTTTTAATTTGTTCTATACAAATATTCATATCAGCTGGTAATCATATAACTTCTTCCCTATTATCTGAATTATGAAAGGGTGTTGATAATGGCACACAGGCCGCCACATAATTTTTAATTTGGAAAGGCAGAAAATATGTTCATATTCACACAAACCCCCTGCACTGAAGTGAAATAGACTACTTAATCCGCCTCCATAGCTGGGATTATAGAAATCATGGTTTCTGATCGCCGAGCATTCAAATACTTCAAAATTTTCAGTGAAACTTTTTTTGATGTAACTTCGTGTGTCCATCCGAACTATATTCCAAATATTGGTTTCATTGGTGCCGCAGATATTAGGAAACATTACCATATTCAGATCATAATTTCAAATAAATCTGATACGAAAAATTGCGACACATATTCTTCAATTTCCCATTAACATTATGTAGAAAATTATAAGATTTTTACGTTTAGCGCCATTATGGATTTATGCCAAATAATAACATGCTAGGCATACAGGATATGTCAGTTATAATTATTAATTGAGTGAGAAGTTTCCAACGGTCGTTTACATATAGATTTCCTATGATACACTTTAAGAAACCTCCTTGAGATCTAACGCACGTTCCGACTACACAGATCGATATGATGTGAGAAAAATAAACCCCACCCTCAAAACATAGATAGTGGTAAATACGAATATTTTCCTACTCACAAATTCATAGATTGGCCTAAGATTTGAATATATGCTTTGACGTGAGATTATACAGGAGTGTGCTTAAGGCGTTGTTATTTGCAATGAAAAGGAGAAAATTGTGGTTGGAGTATTGTCAATGAGACAGTAAATCTTCCTGTATCCATTTATTTATACAGAATCAATGCAGATTTCGCGGGATGTAAATTGTGTACGATTTTACCTACCTAAGTTAAGGCTTACAAAAGTGCATGCCCCAATCGCGATTGAAATCAATCATGCTATAGTATGCGAACATTGTGTAGATGCTGTTCTATTATTTTCCTCATATATAAAATTAAGCAATTTTTTTTTTTAAATCATAATAAGATTTGTGGCTCTAGGTGATACCCTAAATCTTAACTGCAATTCCGCCCTCTATTTCTGATCCGAAATGTGTTAAACAGTAAACAGTAAAAACATTTTACCATTTATGAAGTGCAAAATCCGGTGAAAAAAATAAGCCATTATGATATAACACCAAAGGAGGTTACACAAATGCCATTGGGTTCCAAGACATTAAATTAAATTTACGCATAGCCGTCATAACTCTGTCAATGTAACCACCACGACAACAAAAACAAAAAGCAACAACATAGTAATGGAAAAACAAAAAAACAATAATTTACGACCAATAGCCCACCACTAGTTCAAATATCACGCGCTACATGAAACGCCGTCGTGATGATTATATCCGAATAACAACAGCCAAAAGAAAGAAACGGCAGCAGTAACTTCCCAAAGCAATAAATACCGCACATACGTTCAAGAGATTGGATTAAAGAAAGGCAGTCGGATTTTTTGTGTTCAATTGATGATAATCACGATGTTGATGATGACGATGATTATAATGATTGTCATTATTGTCGAAGGGGCCATTTATGTCGTTAACAGGTATTATGACGTGATTATATTCATGTTCGAAACAAGAAGTCGAATTGGTAAACTGCCACGATCGCATTAATCGTGATGCCAAAATGTAATGATGAAAGTGATTATGCGTTTGCCCAGAATGAATGGTGGGAAGGGGAGGGGTGAGAACAAGGGGTTGGGACATCTGGTGTCTGTGGTGTGGAGCAAAAAAAAAAGACTTTTTTGATGGGTTTGAGAGGATTCATTAACAAGTCGAATGTATGTTAAATTTGTCACAATGTGCAGGATAGATCTTTGAATTATTGCACACACACATTGCCACTAGTCTCATATATAGATATATCGTTTGAATGTATTCTCCACATAATAGTTCCGTTCTATATTCGGTATTTAGAAGTTCTCTGACGGATGGGACTGTAAATCGGCAATTTTATTAAATCGGATCAAATTTAGATATAGCTTCCATATATATATTCGTCCGATTTCATGTGAATGGTGCACCAAAGTCCCTATACATCTTTCGATTTGTACGAAATTTGGCATAACGTATTGAATTAAGCCTACAATGATGTCTGCCAAGTTTCCGTCCAGATTTAGATATAGCTCCTATATATAGTTTCGTCCGATTTCATGAAAATGGTGCACCAAAGTCCTTATATATCTTTCGATTTGCACGAGATTTAACATAGCGTACTGAATTTAGTCCAGACTGATGTGTTCCAAGTTTCGCGAAAATCGGTTGAGATTTAGATATAGCTCCCTTATATTATAGATTGTATAACCAAACCTGTGACAAGTTTCGTTGAAATCGGTTCCTATTTGGATATAAGTTCCATATATATTTTATGTAAATTAGACATCAAACTCCTCATGTTAGTCAGATTGTCAGCAAATTTTGCACAACGTACAAAATTGAGCATAGAATTACGTAGTTGCGTTGTCTAGAAGTACAGACATATGCCAACGGATGACCTTTTGAAATTTGTTTGAAGTCGATTGATCTAAGTCGATTCACATTTAGATAAATATCACGTCCGACTTTACTACTTTCCTTACTGGTTTAATTCCCTTTCGATCCGTTCGATATTCAACCCTTCGTTATTTCAATTGAATTCCCATCGCTTACTTTAATTCAATTCGAAACCCCTCTGCCAAACACATAACTGCATCAAAATTAATGACTACCCTTTGTTTAGAAGTCATAGAGGTGTAAACTCTCCATATACGAGAGGAGTATACCGCAACAAAAATCCATTCACTAACAGTGGCAGCAGCAGCAACGGACGTGATTAATTTTATTTTGTGATTTTTTTTTTATTTTTTCTATTCTGCAAAACGGGTAACAAATTTTTATTTTCGTTGTTTCTTTCGGTTTGGATAAATATTTGGCCAACGAAAAAGGCAGCACAGTCAAGACTCCCAGCCCATTCAGCAACAATCGAAGAAAATAGCAATGGTGCAACAACACCAACAACTGTGCATCAATGATGTTTGTATTCAATGAATGTGGCAAGTTGCAAGTAGTATGTGTTGCGGTCAAAAATGGAAGACCCGAAACTTCAATTGAATTTCGTGTTGTTGTTGCTGTTGTTGCTAGTCACTATTTCTCCTTTGTTCATTCTTCATTGTGGTAACTTGATGGCTTCTTCCTGTATTTGTGGAGCCATAGGAAGACTACTCTACCGTATGGTATTGCCCAAAAATTGTTTTTTTTTTTTCGGGTGAAAGGAAAACATGATGTTGCGGCAACCACATCCACCAACCCAAAAACAAAGCGGCCACCTATGCTCTTCGGATGTGAACATCTGAATTATCTGAAGTTGAATAGAAATGAAAGAAGCAGAAGAAGACGAAGATGTTGCTAACAAAATTAGCAATAATGCCTATAGATAGTGGAGTACTTGTGTACAACAATGACCATATGTTTGTTCAATGTGATCAGACACATACATAAGTACTACAAATAGGCACATAGACATAAGTCAATTATTCATTTTTAAAAGCAAACAACAACAAAACGGAATCATTAAATTTTGGAAACGAAAAAGTTCAATAAAAATAAATTTTTGAAAAAAGTCAACGGAAGGTGGATAGTCTCGGAGGAAATAACTGAGTGACTGGCAAGGCGAGAATAGAGACTACCTTTCTAAGTGACCTCCCTAACGCAGGGATGTTAGGCGACCTCCGACCCATCAGTGTTTACGGTTTGCAGTCAGGATCCCGATGTTACCTGGGCGCCTCAAAAAAATTGTCAGGGTTAGCTGCCAACTCCTTGCCAAGGAAAGAGGCTATGCCATGGCCTCACTGAATTAATCTTCTATGAAGCCCCTTTCTTCTAAAAATAATAATAATGTGAATATATATTATTGTTCGACTGGGGTGGCTGCCCTAGCATCCTCAGTACCGAACTCTACAAAACCTCAGTCTCGAACCCACAAATTATGACGACCAACGCTATTCTACCGGACCATTCTTTTACCCCAAACCCCATAACTCTCGATGGCTTAATCGAAAGCCTGGAGAGGCATACGGATCTTTTCCTCAATCTTATCGAGTAAACCGGCTGCTCCCACCTTAGTCAGGAGAGCAACCCAAATCAACTCTAGGACGACTCACCCTTGACAGATGAGGAACACGCCATGGATACTACTATGATTACCATTACAGCGACTAACACTATCCTAGTGACTCCTCAAAATCAAGGTGAGTCCTCTCAGATGATGAGTACGGACGTAAAGCCTTCTGAGGAAGAGGATTCAAACTCTATC